>NC_056731.1:1833098019-1833200519 GCF_019279795.1 Protopterus annectens
CAGAATTTCCATTAGCATGTATTATCTGAAGGATATGAGGTCTAAAACTCAAATATCTGTCATTATTTAATTACTTCAATCCCCTATAATTTGCCAGAAAACTATACATTTTATGACGATGGGACCAAACATACAAGCCAAAAAGATGGGCATTCTGTAAAAATCTGGACAGTTGAAAGTTATGCTCTGTTGACTTTTAGCTCAAAATATCTGGTTAAACCTAAAATAAACGGGATAAAGGCTCAAAATAGGAACATATTTTACTTGATTATTAGGATTTGTGTTAGCATACATTTTCTGAAACAGAGGTGTGTGTTAGAGACTGAGTGAGAGCGACAATAAAGACATTTGCATATGGACATTTCAGCTGAAGAAATCTGCATAATGCCTAAAATAAAGAGGGAACAAAGGCTGAAAAATAGGAACAGATTTTGATTACTATGCTTATAAAATTACAAACTTGCTTAATTAAAAGGATTTGTGTTAGTATGAATTTTCTGAAGAAAATAATAGCCTGAAACTCAAATGTATGCCATTATTTAGTAACTTCAATCTCCAATGACTGGCAACAAACTATTTAATAAATTCAATTTCCAATGACTGGCAACAAACCAAATGTTTTAGGAGTAAAGGACCAAAAAATAAAGCAAATGACTGGATATTGTTTTAAGTGTTATATTTTTGATGTAAAATGTTTCCTCCATCGCCATTAATATATACTACAGCAAGTTTGAAGCATTAGGCGGAAGAACTATTTTATATCAAAAATATATAAAAAATATAGTACTTAAATAAATAAGTAAAACACAACGGTTTTACAGCAAGCCCATTCTCTAAGCACAATAATGCCCTCCAGGTATGTGTTAATGTGTAATTAATGACTTTCCAGGGGTGTAGAGGCCCAACTCCGCACCTCTGGGCGGGCATTAATTACACATTAACACACACCCTGTAGGGTATTATTGCTTGCATATTCTAAATTACTATGATCTTGTCAAGAACACCTAGGTTATTATAAGAAGTCATATGTTGGTTATAGTAGAACTGAAAAGGAAGTTTCTAGGCCAAAATATTATTTGAGATCAACATGAGAATGATAACCATAAGTGTGGAAGTTTTAACAACTAACATAAAATAAGTACTATATTGCACAACATACAATTATCCAGTATGACATGTCTGATTATAAATCACAAACCTTATCCTCAGAGATATGAACAGCAGTGATAGCACAGGTTCAGTATTCTGAACATGCATTTAAGAATTTATTGTTAGACTACAGTCTTCTTCTTATCAAATTGTGGGTTAAGTATGTTGTCAGCTGATCTAACAGTTCTCTTAGCAACATAATGTGAAAGGTCAAATGGACTGATGGCACTCTAGGCTGTATGGTGTTGTTGTCATTGTTGTTCTTTTGCAGAAGTTATAATGTTTACCACTGTAATGCCAGTTATTCCAGAGACGTATTGTTGCCATCATCCATGTGCATTGCTTTTAAAATATTGTCTTTAAGAAAGATAGAGAACTTGTTAGCATTTTGATTCAGCCTTCAGTGAAGTACCACACTGCTCATTTGCTTTACTTCTGAGACCCTTGCTGCATGGATCATTCAAGGACTGTCACCCATAAACTTTAATTCTTAAACGAGCTATTGCTCTAACTTGTATACATGTTTCCAAACCTGGAAACAACATCCATCACAGCATTCTCTTCCCACTGGGAAAAAAAATCCCTCTAATTTGTAAAACTGCATATCCACTACATCTTTTAAATAAAAATTAAAAAGAAGGGAAGAAAACAGAATGTAGAAAAAGCAGTAGTGGTGTGTAAAAAATGGTGTAGGCTAGTCCAAGCTGTTAGTATGGAACATTCAGTGGCTGTGGGGTGTAAATTGTCCATTTTATTTTCCTTTTCCTAGTCTTATAATTTATTCATTCTCTGATTATCCATTTGACCAGTTGAGGGTCAGGTTAGCCAGAGGTTATCCTGCCACCTAGAGAAAGTGGTCTCAAGTAAGATTGCAGTCTTTGCATGAGATGCACACACACACACACACACACACACACACACACACACACACACACACACACATATACTCATACATATCCTTACTTACATACATCATGCACACCTATAAATAGTATGGAGGATTGCCAAATGATCTCAGTCAAAACATTATTGTCCATAGGATGATGGATAAAGCTGGGGGAACTATCACAATCTTTTCAGTAATATATGACCTTTCCTCATTTATTTAACCATGTACTGTTGTGGTTCTAAAGTTGTCATATGATTATTTTCTTCTTTCCTGGTCTATCTCTTTCTATCCTTTGTAACATTTACTTTATTGCTGGTTTCCTAACTTTCACTAAGCTATCATCTTCCCACTTATAGTGATATGAATAGAGTCGTGTACCCTTTATGGATCTGTAATAGTGTCTTGTAATAGTAAAAACAGATGCTATTTTACCCCTCAGAGTTTAAAATATTTTTCCATTATGGTACTGTGATACTTTTTTCATTTTGTTTTGTTTTGTTTTATCATTTGAGACCATTTTAAAAGTATTCTTGTATTTCTCAATGTATAGGGACTAGTATGCTACACTTTGGGTACCAATGACAAAAACAGTATTTTCTATTGACCTGATGTGAGTTCAGCATTTGTACTCTTTTTATATATATACTTAAAAATAAAGCTTTGCATCACTTATTTGACTTTTAGCTAAGATCAAGTGTGTGTGTGTGTGTGTGTGTGTGTGTGTGTGTGTGTGTGTGTGTGTGTGTGTGTGTGTGTGTGTGTGTGTGTGTGTGTGTGTGTGTGTGTGTGTGTGTGTGTGTGTGTGTGTGTGTGTGTGTGTGTGTGTGTGTGTGTGTGTGTGTGTGTGTGTGTGTGTGTGTGTGTGTGTGTGTGTGTGTGTGTGTGTGTGTGTGTGCCCACGTGTGTGTGTGTGTGTGTGTGTGTGTGTGTGTGTGTGTGTGTGTGTGTGTGTGTGTGTGTGTGTGTGTGTGTGTGTGTGTGCATTATGTCTCCACAAAATGTAATGCACTGTGCAGCCCAGGAAAAAACAGATAGCAAAAGGAAAGGAAAAAAAAAAATGTATAAAAAAACCTAAAACCCTCCCACTTACGATAACATGAAGACAACTTAACAGTTTACCCCTACAGTCGAATTTTCCTCATACTTACAAAATATTATATTACTTTCCTTCCCTTCTCCTCCCCTTGGTGGGATGTAATGCATTTCCTTCTTCCTCACTGCAACACCAAGTGACCAATATTATGTCCTAAAGGCAAGCAGCCCCTAATGCGACGGTTCGAATGGCTGTATACCATTATCCTCCCAAGCAGGTACTTTCTAATGGACAAATGAGATCTGTTATGTATATGCACATGTTGACTTAAATACATAACAGCAACTTCCATTTCTTCAAATCAGAGGTGTGTGTAAGACAAGTGATACCACAGTCCAAGGTGACTATAACACTCAAATCATATTTTCAAGAAAATCACAATTAGAATCAGCCTTTTTATTGTTTCATACTGCTCACGCCTCTGCAATGCATAAAAATAGATCATCCTTAAATATGAAATAGTAAACAGTATTTGCTGTCCATTCATATAAAATACAATGATTTGGTATGCAACGTTTTGTTTTTACTGTTATGACACTAGAAGAGAAAATAAATTTGTTTTCTTCCGTTTGTCATATTTTGGTTTTGAACTTGTGGCAGCATCAGATATGGCTGCACATGGTATACACAGGACAGCTCATAAGCCAGTTTGAGAAATTCTTTACTATTATCTGATTTCCCTCACTAAATGGAACTTAAATGTGTACAGTACCTCTACAGTTTGACATTGCCTATAAATGAAGGCAAGCATTTTCCAGCAAACAAAATAACTGCATCTATTTTTATCTGCCTACATTTTTTCAATGGCCCACCCAGTATTTTTTTCTTTCATCTCATGGAAGATCTTTCCACATTATTGCATTAAAAGAGAACCAACCTAAGTACACAACCTTATTCATCTCTTTTGCCATCAGTTCAGGTTGAAAAGTGGATGAAAAAGCAACATTCAAAAATCTGAGTCAATTATTTGTCAAGAGTCAATAAACATGTATCAACATAGGCTCAGACTGTCATTGTGCAATGTTCTTTGCTGCCATCTGTTGGAAATAAGTAAAATACACAATGTTGATAATATATAAATAACCCTTTCTTGCCATCTGCTGGTGAATATGTATGCATATTATTGTCACTGCAAAATACTAAATGAATAAAAGCAATGCAAAACAATGTTACAAATGTAAATCTAATAGGCATAAACTACAAAACACAAAAGTGCTAGGCAGTATTTGTGTTACAGTTACTCATAGCATACTTGATTGCTATACTATTAATGTAAATGATAACCAAGTATGAAAATGTTTCTTCATCTTTAGCAAATGAAGCCATTTCTCAGTCCCCAATAATAATTCATCATTATAAGGCATTGATGGTTACAGTGAAACAGTAAACTGTGGAACATGTTTAAATGCAGCTGTATTTTACCAGCACATTTTATAAGACACTAAGCACACTATTTCTTATCAGTCCTCAACTCCATACCATAGATGGATGAAGCCCTGGCAATGACCAAAATAACCCAAGACTAAAGAAGTCAGATGGGGAACAGTGGGAGTGAATGTCAACACCAGCTACCCTATCCTGGGAGGAGGAAGGCAGTATAGACTGCTGCAGTACAGACATGTACTGGGAGGAGAGAGCATGGCATACAGTTAGGGTTGCCTCTTTTTGCAATGGCAAAATCTGGAATGAAACCAGACTCTTTGTACCTCATTTAACCCCATCCCTTAACTCATCTTTCTCTTCCCATTCCAACACCCATTTTATGACATAAATGTGAATATCAGTGGGAGGCAGAACATCTTTGCTAGTCTTTAATTTGACTGCATTACAGTAGCAATGCTTTTCTTAAAAAAATGTAGGTTTGAGGTGACTCTATAATTCTGTTTGTGCTACTAAACAGAATACCAAAGGTTGTGTAGTGCTTCTGATCTACTGGACAATCATTCTGATTTCTAGATAATCCAGAAAACAGATAGGTGGCAACCCTACATGTAGTAAATCGATCAGGGACATGTGCTTGCTGCTACCACATGATAGCATTCCTAATGCAGGTATAGTAGCATGTACATCCACAGTGGAAGGAACTAGAGACCCTTGGGTCTGAGATCATGTACAGTAGCCACTGGGGATGGATTTGGTCCAAATAAGAGGTAACCCCCGATGGCTGTCTAAATGATGGCCTCTTGTAATCAGCTGGGATAAGACTGTCCTAAATGACTGAAGGAGGACTGATGGTTGGACTGATGGTTGGCAGACAGCAGCAATAAAAATTACATTAAAAGTCTCCAAAAAATGATTTTGCCTTTCTGGTAGCCATTACATATTGCAGAAAAAAAAAACAACTCATTAATGCCTACTGACATTAAATAAATTAAGTGTTACATTCCTGACTGCCAGCAGAGTGGACAGGAATTTCCTACAGCTGAGAATAAGAATTACAATTAAATGTGAGAAAATCTTTTCAAATGAACAAGAAAATTAGCCTTTTGAATTTCTTCAATTAATTTTTTCATATTTAACGTATTTAATGGCACGCCTCATAAGTAGCATTACAGACATGATTAAGAACACTGTGCAATCACAATGAAAATTTGAATTTATTGCTAAAACATTAGCTATCATAAAGGAGGCTTCATTTTTGCCATTTTTCTGTTAATCAAGGTAGTATGGAACAATAATAAATAAAAGAAACAACAGACATAGCAAACAATGAATATGACTGTTGTTATACACTGGATTAACTGTTATTATACAATGACTGGCCATTAACATTCAAGAAGAAGCACGCTGATTGGTCACCCTAACCAGCGTGCCTGTTGTAAATCGAGAATATCCCAACAATAAAAGTCCAACCACTAAAGTATCATTGAGTGGCCAGACTTTTTTTCTACTTTTAGCTGCCATATGAGGTACATGGGCCCATCATTTTAGGAAATAGCTACATTGTAGTAATGTACAAAAATGCTTATTAATAGCAAAACCAGGAAATTTTTAGAATTAACTGCAAGCACTTATGTCAAATGAGGTTGGTATGGAAGGGCTAAGATGCAATTTCAGTTCATTAAAAAACTCATATTTGGAGTGTTACAGAGATGAACCTGGATAATCTTCATTATTAAAGATAAAAAATGAAGCCGGTGCTCCTTATCTGAGGTACAGTTACTGGTTGAAAGAGCATCTCAGTGAATTATCCTGTAAATTTGTTAAAAAAAAAATAAGCAACAGAGATCTTCCTATCTCCATTGCTTGCTTTCCAAAGCACTGATGTACTGTGAAAATGTAGGAATGGAAGCCCCATATGCATGCGCAGTACATCAACAATGCAGCGAAATCAGGAAACAGTGTGGAAGAACACCACAGCACCATTATGCAAATACATTATTTAAGAAAAGTAAGCAATTTTTTTCTTAAATAATCTTCTTCTTCTTCTTCTTTCGGCTTTTTATCATTGTATAATAGTAGTTACCAACTCCACTGTGTTGTATATGGAAGATTTACCCATGGTTGGGTTTGTTTAATCACTTGGGCTGCACCCTCATGATTAAACCACACCAACCATGGGTAAATCTTCAATATACCACATCCACATTGTCGGTTATTCATAGGTTCATAGGTAGGTACTGGGCTATCGGCCCTGGGGCCTATACAAGCCCAGCCAAAAAGGTACCCTGGCTTTTGCCACCCAAGAAAATTATTTTCCTGTGCCACTGTCGAGCAGAGCCTCAGAGGTGATCCCCGGGGTGAATTTCCTATTTCCCATCCAGTCATCAAGATTTTTCTTGCAGAGTGCTAATGAGGAGCTTTGTTTGATTTAGATAGGTAGAATCTATCCCTCCGGCATGTTCTGTTTATTGTGGTGACAAGGTTTAGGTCCCTACAGCGTGTAGCAAGGAGGGATTGGGATTTCTTTAAGTGGAGCATGTCCAACAGCTCTGGGTTTGACATACCTTTGTATGTTAGGCAGAGATCACCTCTGAGTAGGTGATATGCGACGGACTAAAGCTGGAGTTTTTTGAGACGGTCTGCGCAGGGCATCTGTTTGAGGCCATTAATCCTCTTTGTGAAGTATTTCTGTGGAATTGCTATATTATACCATGGTGTGAATGAACTATTCATAATGTCCACAAATCCACACTTCTGACTACTTAAATGAATGTTCTACTGAGATTGCAAAGAATATTTGTTACAATATGTTTTCCTACCTTAAGTTGTGCCAGGCTAGCTCTTTATTAACTTAAAAGGATGTGGGATCACTGGCTTCCAGTATTAGGCAAAGTTACCTTGCAGTGATATTGAGAACAGTACTCTCTAATCTGCAATTTAAAACTCCTAGTTGTTTACTCAGAGGTAACAATGAAGAGGCCCTCACACTTACAGGACTCAGATTCAGTAAAGACATAGATGACACAGCATTCATGAAGTTATAGCCTGCATACCAAAATCAGTACCCTTTAGAAATTACAACCATACCTCTTAACCGCCCCTGATTATCTGGAACATCCCTGATTTTGCCTCAAAACTTTGTTCAGTCACCTAAAAAGAAATCTGTGATTTTTTTTCAAGAATAAGTGATAGATTACAGTCAACAAATAATCACTTTTATTGTAGTTACAGACTTATTTCCTTTAGAAAATGCAAGTTAATTCATAACCTCTTATTCTATCATCCTCTGTGGTAGTAACATCAAGATTTAATTTGGTTTTGTCCCTGATTCTGAAGATAAGAGTTTGACAAGCACAACAAGAACACCAGAAAACACTGTGTGACTTTCAAACCAACTTAAAGGTGTACATCTGCAAAGAATATGAATGCAAATGTTTCAGCTATAATGGCTAGAATAAATTAGATGTCAAAGGGAGCTGAAAAACTACATTCTTGTCTAACTAAATGCTACATGGCAACAGCCTGTAAGTAAAAAGCAATGATACTGTGGTTGTAAACATATATTATAATGTTTCAACTGTCTGCTACATAGAATGTGCATAACAAAATGTTAGTTTTACTACTTGGGTTGCATTTTACTATTGTCTACATTATGTTTGTACTTTGTTATTGCATTGTCTCTTTGTGAAAATGTATGTTCACAACATTATTGTAACTTTATATGCTCTATATTGAATCATAACTAAAAAGGGTCTGAGGGCCAGCACTCTCACCCAGTTAATGCAGTGATAGATAGATAGATAGATAGATAGATAGATAGATAGATAGATAGATAGATAGATAGATAGATAGATAGATAGATAAATGGATGGATTTGATAAATGGATGGATTAGGTGACCATCCACTATAACTTAAATTACAACATAAAGGTCACATAACATCAAATGTCTTCACCATATTTAAACTAGTTGCTAAACAGCAAAAAATCACAACTCACTCCTCTGGTTCATTACCAGTTAATGATATTCCCATTGTGAACCTTACTTAAGAGATTTCACCTACAAATCCTCCTTCTGAAAAATAACTGTTCAAGAATTTGTGCTGATAAATCCTTCTCTTTTGGCAATAATGTGGCAATTGCTTCAGGGAATCCTTTTATTTAGCTTAGCTAATTACAAGAGGGTATCTTCACAGTTTAAAGATGTTATCACTCCCTTATACTCAGCATTGATCAGACCAATTATTGTGTCTCTTTGGGATGTCTCTCACTAAACATATCAAACAATTAGAAAGACCCCCACAGGTTCTAACCAAAAAGATTACAGGTTTAATTTTCCAGAGTTATCAACAGATGCTGGAAGCTCTATCCTTTTTTTCTGTGACTTACAGGCTTTTGGGGGGAGATATCTCTGTCTGACTTTCTGTGTCATGAGACCCAGTTGACTTGGACCTCCTGAATCTTTGCAAGTCCAATGGCTGTACCAGTACTAGAACCAATGACCTAAATTACCACTACTAGATAAATAGTATACAGTGAAATGGCAGGTTTATAACTCAATGCCTCACAAAACTCTGGAATAAACTCCTACTGCATATTAAACAGTTTACGTCACTATCTTTCTTTGAGCATAACCTTGACGACTGGCTGGTTTATCCCAAAATTTCTCTAGAATTGATTAGTATAATCCTATTGAAAGACAGTACAGCCTGTGGGAGTGTACTGGCAATGGGCAAATAGTCATTAGACTAAATGGCCTTGAAATATCAATGAATCTGTAAAGCTATAGAAAAATAAATGAATGGTTCGTAATATATTCCATTTAATGATCTGCAAGCTCAGGTGGTCTTATTCACAAATCCTTAAAAACTTCTGATTATCTTCAGCATACCCAAAGAGTTAAAAACATATTGTATCTTCACCAGAAAACTTACTTTATTGAAGCTTTGTTTGAGCACTTTCATCTTAAAAACCAAGACTTCCTTAGAAAATAGCAAAGCTGTAAGAGACACTCCATTTTAAATATGCAATGATCATGTGATGAAAGTCATGTGCTAAAAAATCATATGGTAAAATGCCATATGACACCTATAAACACAAAGTTATATACAATGATTGACTTTTTTGTTGTTGTTAAGCAGAAGTAAATATTGCAACATCAAAATAACCATTGAACTTGCTGCCTTCATTTTAAGAACACTAGCAACAGTGATAGATCCAGTTAAACCTGGGGGTGGTTAGCATTAAATCTGAACTGCCATTTGAGTTCATGGTATTCCAAATTTTTCCCAGCATCCCCTGCCCCAAGTCATGTTAATTTTTGCCAGGACTATGAAAGTAAACTTGGAAACAATCTTGCAGCAGCCAGCATGTTTACTTAATGCATTCTTAGCTGAACCCTTTCTGATGTTGTAAACATGCTCATATAGTCTTTCCCTTGAGTTGCGTTCAGTTTTGTCAATGTAGAATACATCACAGGATGTGTAATTAGCTAAATATACAACTGCTCTAGCCTCACATTTGCCCTGACATGTCCATATGTTAACCCGTGATGCTTCAGTATTTCACTATACCAACTGACATTAATAAAACTACATAACTTGCAGTGATCGCATTTCTTGGTCCCATCTAGCTCTATCCCAGTTTTTAAGCTGTTCTTGATCTTAAATTCCAGTACATTTTTGATGTTAGTCCCTATCTTATAAATAAATCCACAGGCATGTACCTAATGTATCTCTAGTGTTGTCAAAATTATCAATAGTCCATAGGCTCATAGGTTCATAGGAGATTACTAGGTCAACAGTTTTAGAGCCCTTACAATCATAGCCATATTTATCCCGAGTTGCCCCAATTCTCGGGGGTTAGGTGAGTGAAGTTTGCAGAGGTAGGGTCTATGATAGTCAATAAAGGTGTTTGAAAAAAAAATACTTCCTCTGTCCAGGATGGACATGGGCACCACCCCAGAAGTGAATCTGTGGTCACCCATCCATTGATATAGGTTGCGTTTGAAGAGGGTCAGGGAGGAGTTCTGTTTTACTTGACCTGGAAGCTTGTTCCAGAGAAGTGGCAGTCTCTGGGAGATGTAACTATCTCTCCAGCATGATCTGCTCATGCCAGAGGCTAGGTTAAGATCCCTAGAGCAAGTGACCCCTCTGCAGTTTGATTTAGGAATGCTTAGCATTTCCATCAGGGCTGGGTCAGAGACTGCCCTGTAAGCCAGGCACAGGTCACCCTTTAGCAACCTGTAGGAGACAGAATACAGTAACAAGGCTTTCAGTCTTTCCACATTAGACTTTTTTTGTGTACCATGTAATTTATTGGTATGAAACTTCTATGGTTTCTCCAGTTGCTGCAGGTGTATGGTGATGTACATGCAAAAGGGAGCATTATACTCAATTATTGGTCTGATGAGTGCTGAGTGTATTGGAATTATAACATCCTCAGATCTAGATGTGATGTCTTTACTTATAAGATGTACCACATATATGGATTTCCTTACTACTGTGGATAGGTGTTTGTCAAAGTTCAGATTGCTATCAACCTGAGTACCCAGATCATGTGCCACTGGGTCTACACTTCAGGGGTGTTGTCTATAATGTAATTAGCAGGGATGTCAGCTTTTCCAAATGGAATAATGATGCACTTTTTTTGCATTTACCTTTAATGCATGGCTTTGGCACCAATCATTTATCTGCACTAACCCTGACTGCAGTATATTAACATCATTGGGGAGCTCAGTGATTGCTCCCAGTCTGTAATTATCAGCAATCTTGGTCAGCCACAGGCCATCCAAGTTTGCCTGGACTTCTGAGAAATAAATTCCAAACACTAAGGGGCTCAGCACAGAATGCTGTGGTATGCCACTGGTGACTGGTCTTTTGCTAGAAATGAAGTCACCCACTTTGACAGTATGTGTCCTGTCAGTGACACAGTTGGTTATGGCTATCCATCTGGTAGTGTAGGAGTTCATTCCCAATTGGGAGAGTTTCTCTATAATGCCTGAGTGGGGGATTGTGTCAGATGCCTTGGCTAGGTCAACATAGGTGGTATGCACTGGCTTTCCCTCATCCAGGGCCTTGGTGACTTTCTCGAAGAAGTCAACCATGTTTAAGAGGCATGATCTACCTTTAACGAATCTGGACTGGGTTGGATCCAGAGTTTGGAGATTACATATGTCCTTGTTAATAAAGTCCATAATGATTCTTTCCATGGCCTAGCAGATGAGCCTAGTCAAGCTTATGGCTTATAATTCCCAGGGTTGGTTGATGGTCCCCATTTGTGCAGAGGGATTACTGTTGCTGTTCTCCATTCCACCAGAACATAGCCAGTTCTCAGGCTAAGGTTACATAGGGTCCAAGCGAGTCTGCTAGGTCATGTTTTAAGTTGTTTAAAAGGCACCCTGGGATGTTGTCTGGTCCCATTGATGTCATGTTTTTGGCCTTGGAGAGTGCCGAGATGACCTGCTCTCTTGAGATAATAGGTTGCGGAATGGTGACAGGTATACTTTGGAGGATGACTGGAGGGGACAGGGGGTGAAGTTTTCCCCATATCTGTCAGCTAGCAGGTTGACTATTGCCTCCTGTTGAGTATGGGTAGTGCCATCCACAACCAGTTCACCACATAGCTGGGTATTCCTTTTTAGATTTCTGATGTAGTTAAAGATTGCCTTGTGATTATCCTTAGCTAGGGAAGCTATATTTGCTTCGTAATTAGCTTTGGAGGACTTGACAACATCTCTAATTTATTTTAATCTGGTCAGGTACAGCCAATTCTGTGCAACTGCTGAAGTGGTTATACAGGGCATTGGTGTACATCTCTGCATAGGAGTTCATGTTATCTGCATTTTGAGGAGCTTTGAAACTTCTTATACCATCACTTAGTAGGAGGTAATTACATTGAACAAGACCCAATTGTGATGTCTAATCTTACCAGGGAGGACATCACACGGGGGTGGAATGCTCTACCATGTTAGTGAGTACAATGTCCAGGACATTTGAGCCTCTTCTGACCCAGTTAGTATGGATTTTTTTTTATATTGTGCACATTGTTGCTGTAAGTTACATACATAAATGTCTAGAGATTGGTAGATTGTGAAGGGTTCATACTCCCAATTTCATCACTACTTTTGAGAATGGGGAGGAATCTCTGTTCCTGTTTTCCTGAACATATCTCATGGTGAATGCAAGAAGACCACCAGGGTAGCCCCTCTCCTTAAGCATATCACTTAAGTTGATTAACTCAGTGCAAATGTTATCATTGTCTGATATTAATCTAGAGAGATTAATATCTGACCTTTTACTGTTTTTTGAGAGGGTGGCAACTCCTATAGTGCAGATATAGTGCAGGTATGAATTTGAAAAAGTCTTTTTGCGGTAGATATTCCAGGAATAGCAGTATAGAGAAACATTCTTATGCAGCCACACATCTAGGTAACAGATACCATCATCTGCAAAGCTGTAAGTGAAATGTAGAAAGGAAGTAGTGTATTCCAGAAACTGCACAAACAGATATAGCACCTCTTCACTACCATGCCAGAAAATAAAGATGTCATTTAGGTACCTGAAGTAAACTTTGCAGTGGCTCCTGAAGGGACTCGAAAATACAAAATTGATTTCTCAGTACCACAAGACTAAATTAGCATATACTGGGCACAGGTTGCCCACATTCCTACACCATTAATCTGGTGGTAAAATTCACCTTCAAATGTCACACAGTTGTTGTATAGCAGTCTGCTTTGCTTCTTCTAACAAGTGAATGTCCCTAGCTGAAAGGGAGGCATCTCTTATGAGCTTCTTTGAACCACCTTAAACCTAGATCATGTGGTATGCATACCTCTCAACCCCTTAGAGCTAGAAATCTGGACAAAGCCATAAAAAATGGGGGAACAAAGACCCAAAAATAGGGATATTTTTAAACATTTATTTTACAAACATAGAAAGTTGATAGACTAACCAGTTTTGCATTATCATGCATTTTCTGAAGGGTATGAAGTATGAAACTCAAATGTCTGTCATTATTTTCTAACTTCAACCCTCAATGATTTACCAATGATTTGCCAGAAAACAAGAATTTTATGAGAAACAGACCAAAAATATGATGCAAAACTCTGGACATTCGGCAAAAATCTGTACAGCTGAGAGGTATGGGTATGACCGAAAAAAGGTCTTTGATGTCAGTAGTCACTATGATGGTTTCCACAGAGAATTCCACTTTTTTGATGTCATAAAAATTGCCATGAATCTTTCAATATATAATGAAATCTGTTAGTGTTTTTTTTTTAATTTGAAGTCAGTAAACTTAGCAGGTGACTCCGTTTTTGAACCCTCTGCCTCAACAATATGTCTTAGTGGGGGGTTACTTAAGCTCTTGCAAATCTTAGGTATTCCAAATATATCTGGTGTTCTAGGATGAGTAGTATCACTCGTCTCTCTCATAGATGACAAGCAGGCAGGGTATTTCATTTAGATGCTTTAATACATAGAAACACATCAGGATGGATAGAAGCATCATAAAATATAAACAAACTGGTTAAGAGACAGACCTTATATACAGACATACTTACATCTCAACAGCTAGCTACAAAATGGCAGTCAAGCTCGCACGTGCTCAATATTTATACACTTGTGCAAGCCCTTGGATAGCTTCTTAAAAGTACATATACACACATTGATCTACATCCTCCCTCTTAAAAAGATTGTCCTTAGTAGAAACAATATTAGAGGTAGACATGCATTATTATAAACATTAAAACAAAATGCAATGTTCACGTCCAAGTCAACATGTATCTGTTACATGGTCTGGCAATACGACCTGATCTCGTAACATAACAGCCTGTACTGAATTTAGCAACAGGGCCAGTCTTCAGTGAACAACTCATATCTGGAACTTCTGGATTCATCACAGGAATGGGAATATTCTTTGGAACTTCTACAGAATTGGAACACTGGACAACTCACTCTGAGATAAAGAGTCTTTCTCACAGACTATGTGCTGTGCTATAGGCTCAGACACTAGTCTCAAGTGTTTCCAATTCCATCTAAACTATGCTCCTTGTGTTTCCACAATGTGCAATCTCAGCTCTGGGCAAACACTCTTCATGACACTAATCCGATCCTAACCTTTAGACATTTGCATCCTTACCACTTCTCCTTCTCGTAATGGATTGAGCAGTTTGCTAGTATTATCATAGTAGGACTTCTGGGTTAAATGCCTTTTCCACAAATTGAATTTTACTGACCTGTTGTTCTTAACACATGGAACCAACAATTGACTACTGATTGGTAATGTGGTTCTGGTTTGTCTCAACAGAAGTCTCTGATCAAGTGAACCAAGATGTTTATCACAAGAAATGTTTCTGAGATTCAAGAGATTTAGGAAAACATCACTATTGTCTCATTTTGACTTCTCTAGTAACTGTTTTGCACTTTGAACTGCACATTCTGCCTAACCATTCTACTCGTGACACGAGTAAAGTCCCGTTCTTCAGCAAATCTTTTGAATTGTTACCTTGTAAACTGTGTGCCATTGTCAGAAATAACTTTGTGCGGACTACCATGTACTGAAAAATGATGCTTCATCTTAGTAATGACAGTACTGAATGCTAGGTTAGGAAGTAGGTCAATCTCGAACCAGTTGGAGTAAGAGTCTACTAATACCAAATAATGTTGACCATTCCACTCAAAAATGTCCGCAGCCACTGACGACCAAGGTAGTTCAGGAATCTGGTTTAGCTGAAGTAGTTCCTTCTGTTGATGTGGCTCTATACTATTACACACGAAACAAGATAAAAGTGCTCTCTCAATATCTTGTGACATAGAAGGCCAAAATACTAGTCCTCTCACCATTCTTTTGGTAAAGTCAGTTCCTGGGTGACCACAATGCAAGATAGTAAGGTACTCTTGTTGCAAGGACTTTGGAACAATTACTTTCGGACCTTTCATAATGATACCTCTGTCAGACAAAATCTCATCTCTCTATGGAAAATAAGGTTGCACTTCTTGAGGTAAACTAGTTTGTTCTGATGGCCATCAGTCATTGATAACGTGGTTGAGCCTTTATAAAACTGGATCTATGGCTGTGTGATTTCTCAGCTCATCAAGACATGTGGAAGAAAAATTTCTCACTTCCGTGACTTCAAAATCAAGGTTCTCATTCTCATGCTGTCCTGTGGTGTTTCTGAGCAATATGGGTAATGTATTAGCAAGATAAAAAAGTTTGCCTTTCTTGTAGACAAGAGTGAAATTATACTTTTGCAGTCTCAGCATCATGCATTGTAATCTGGCTGGGGCTGAATGCATAGGCTTTCTGAGGATAGTGACTAGAGGTTGGCAATCTCTTTTGATCTGGTTAGGTCTACCATAAATATAATCATGGAACTTCGAACATGCAAAAACAATTGCCGAGACCTCTTTCTAGAGCTGGGCATACTGCATTTCAGTTTGGGTAAGAGTTCTTGATGCATAGGCAATAGGCTGTTCCTCTTGTAGAATGACTGCACCAAGACCAAATTTTGAAGCACCACATGAAAGAGTAACTGGTTTGTGAACATCATAGTATCTGAGAGTTGGTGGACTAGCAAGTCTCTGTTTCAGGACATCAAATGCTCTTTGGTGTTACTCTATCCAAGACCAGGATACATCTTTATGTGCTAGCTCTCTAAGTGGTGCTGAAAGTTGCTCAAATCTGGAATTAACTTGCCTAGGTAGTTAACCATGCCAAGAAAATGTTGCAGGGCTTGAACATTGTCCGGAGCTGACATCTCAAGAATGACTGTTTGCTTTGAAAGGTCTGATCATAGGCCTGAAATAGTAAATAAATGACCAGCATAAGTAACTTCTTGTAGCCTGAATTTGTATTTCTGTGGATTGAGATTAAGATTCACTTGACGTGCTCTTTCCAGAATTTTTATAAGGTTGCTGTCATGCTCAGCTTCAGTGTGACCTCCCACTAGTATGTTGTCTACTATAATAGCACAAGGATACCCAGAAAAAAGTTGCTCCATTGCATGTTGAAAGACTTCACTTGCAGAATTTATCCCAAATGGCATTCTCAAAAATCTGTACCTGCCAAATGGAGTACTGAACATAGTGAGCAATGATGATTTCTTGTTCATAGGTTCATAGGTTCATAGGTTCATACTAGGCTATCTGCCCGAGGGCATTTACAAGCCTAGCCCTTCGTTTTGTGGCTTACGCCACCCCTTTAGTATGGGGAACTATACCCATTATTTTGCTGTGCCTCTGTCGAGCAGTGACACTGAGGTAATCCCTGGGGTATATCTGCGATCTCCCATCCATTGGTCAAGATTTCTCTTGAACAAGGCCAGCGAGGTGCTCTGCCTCACATGTACCGGGATTTTGTTCCACAGCATAGGGAGTCTTTGGGTGATGAATCTATCCCTCCAGCACGTCCTATTAATAGCCGTGTCAAGGTTTAAGTCTCCCGCCCTTGTGGCTCTGATGGATCTAGATTTTTTGAGGTGAAGCATATTCATCAAATCTGGGTTTGACATGGCCTTGTATGTTAGGCAAAGGTCACCTCTGAGCAAGCGATGGCGACTGAATAGAGCTGGAGTTCTTTCAGTCGGGCAGCATAGGACAGAATTTTGAGACCCTTTATCCTTTTGGTGAGGAACTTTTGTGGCCTCTCCAGCTGCTGCAAGTGTCGGGTCAGATACATTCCGAATGGGGCATTGTACTCAATCATTGGTCTGATGAGTGATGAGTAAAGGGAGACTATGACCTCCCTTGATCTAGATGAGAATCCCTTCATGATAAGGTGGGCAATGTAGAAGGTCTTCCTAACTACTTTAGCTACATGGGTGTCGAATGACAGACTACTATCAACCTGGGTCCCCAGGTCCCTGATAACTTCTTCTGTGCTCAGTGGATTGCCACCTATTTGGTAGCTAGGGGTAACCTTGTTTTTCCCGAAGGGTATGACTATGCATTTTTGGCATTTAACTTTAGGCCGTGGCTCTGGCACCAGTTATCCGTTTCTGTGAGACCCTTCTGAAGGATATCTGTGTCAGATGTGTTTTCTACTATGGCCCAGTTTGCAGTCATCTGCAAACTTTGTCAGCCATAACCCTCCTGTGTTTGCTTGTACTTGGAAAAGTAGATGCCAAACAAGAGTGGGCCCAGGACTGAGCCCTGTGGGACACCACTTGTGACAGGCTTTGAGTCTGACATGGCGCCAGCAGCTCTGACCCTGTGGGTTCTGTCACTCAGCCAGTTTGCAACCCATCTTGTGATGTATGGGTTGACATTTAAGCTGATGAGTTTTTCAATGATACCCGAATGGGGTATTGTATCGAAGGCCTTAGCCAGATCGAGGTAGGCTGTATGGACTGCCTTTCCCTCATCAATGGCTTTGGTGACTGTTTGAAAAAGTCAACCAAGTTTAAAAGGCATGATCTGCCTTTGACAAAGCCAAACTGGGTTGGATCCAAAGTCTGCAAATTCCCTATGTCTTTATTTATGAGGTCCATTATGATCCTCTCCATGGCTTTGCAGATAAGGCTTGTCAAGCTAATGGGCGGTAATTTCCAGGGTCGGTGGAGGCACCGCCTTTGTGAAGTGGTACCACAGTTGCAGTGCGCCACTCCTGGGTGCGTATCCAGAGGTAAGACTTTGATTAAACAGCTGTCCTAGCTGTGGGTTTAATTCCTCATTGAGTTCATGGAGCACACAGCCGGGGACACCATCAGGTCCCATGGATGCTGTGTTTTGCTTTGGAGAGAGCAGTTCTCACTTGGGCTGGAGATGTTTGGGGGCTGCAATCGTTTGGTATAGATATCTCTCCTTTTGGGGGAGAAGTTTGCACTGAACCTGTCAGCCAGTATGTTGGCAATGTCTGTAGGATCAGTAATCTTCACATCATTTTGAACTAGCTCTGAGCATATCTGGGAGTTTCCTCCCAGGTTTCTAACATAGCTAAAGAAGGCCTTATGATTGTCTTTTGAGTCTTTAGCTATTTTTCTCTCGAAATTTGCTTTGGATGATTTTATGAGAGCTCTTAGTTTTTTACTTATAGTGATCAAGGGTGTCTTACCTTTTAAGGATTTTGCTCTATCTTGTAGTAGCTTCCTCCTTTTGTTGTAGAGTTTGTTTATGGCTGGGGTCCACCAGACTGGACGCTTGCCTTTGGTACAAAGAGTCTTTGTTTTGCTTGGGATTGCCTTATCCAGGCAGTCCTGCAGGTGCTGGTAGAAGGCATTTGTAAGTGATTCAGCGGCTTGAGTACTGTTTTCCGGGCCTTAAAGGAGACCACACTAGTCTTTAGAAGTGTGAAGTCGGCTTTTGAGAAGTTCTTTACTGTGGTCTTTTTATTTCAGGTGGGGGTGGGATGAGGACCTCCAGCGAGATTAGTTTGTGGTCTGATCTCACCAGTGAGGGTACACCTCCGGTGTTGAACATTGTGCTCCCATGTTCGTGATGATGAGATCAAGTATGTTATCTCCTCTTGTGGGGATGGTGACTAGTTGTTCCATGGCATTTGAGTTTATGAATTCCAGGAACTTTTGGGCTAGGGTGTTTGGGCTTGAGTAGTGTTCCCAGTCTATATTAGGGTAATTGAAGTCACCTAGTATGATGGTGTTTGGTGATACATTTATCCCTCTAGTGTTTTCAGGAAGGCCATGTGAGGTTCCTGAGTTTGTGAGGGTGGCCTGTAACATGCTACAATTTGCAGAGCAGTCTTGCCTATGGTTAATTGCACCTGGATGGTCTCCGATGCATCGTGCGTTGCCACCAGTCTTGAGGTGTGGGTGTCCTTGATGAATATGGATACCCCCTCCTTTCTTGGTATTGTCCAGATTTTGGGGCGGAGCATGATATGAGGTAAAACCTGATAGTGCTGGGGTGCTCTCAGGAGCCTTGAACCAGGTTTCTGTCACAGCACAGACATCGATGTTCTCCATACTGAGAAGGGCCTCGAATCGTGCATTTTGAGATTTAGACTTCTGGCATTGAGCAGCATTACCCTTAGTTTTTTCCTTTTTGTGTTCTAGGGTGGTAGGTTTAGAATTTGAGCCTGCCTAAAAAGGCACTATGGGGGTGGCAAGAGCCTTTGCCAATATCCGGAATCCCAGGGTGACAGGTGCAAGCCGCCCCTTGCGAAAGAAGCGTGGCTTGTCCAGCATGTCATCCCAGGCAGACAGACACTGGATCCCCTTTGAATGACACCAGTGTTTAAGCCAATTGTTAAAGCTGATCATCTTATCTCTGTATTGTGGCATCATTCTTGGTGAAGGTAGGATACTGCTCAAGGTCAGGGTCATACCTGTCTGGGCTACATAATCAGAGAGCTCCTCAATGTCTCTTTTCATGTAGTCCAAGGAGGTGCGTCTCAGGTCGTTACACCAGCGTGGACAATGACTGAATCATATTTGTACCTGCTGTTGAGAGACCTGAGTACTTGCGTTGTTGCGTTATGTGGCGGATTCTAGCCCGACAGGCAGCTTACTGTGACCTTCTCCTTACTCAGTCTGGTGAGCGGGACGTCAGTGTGTCTGACTATGGAGTCACCATTGACTAGTGTGTCTGGCATTGTGTTTGGCCTTAAGGGCTGTGACTGTTTGACACTCTGACTGTGAGGTCTATGCGTTGCAGGTGTTGTGTTCTGAGGTGGTGGTTGTTTGGGTGTCTGCTTTGGTGGCCTCTGCTGTTTTGGTAGATTTTTGATCAGAGCCTCCGAGTATGTCTTTGTGTGTTTATGTGTATGATTTGAGGTTGTAATGGTAATGTGAGACTGGGTCTATAGTGTGTGTGGTAACCTTCTCCTCCTGACTGGTCTTGCCAGTCCTATGTTGAGAGAGCTCAGCCTCCAGTTTGGCCATATAGTTGCATCTCTCGCATGTATTTGTGTTTTGTGGGAGGAGGAGAGGGTTGTCTGTGTACATGAGGCAATTGTAACATTGCCTCAATATTCCCAGGTTCACCAGCTGAGCAGGAGAGGACACTAGCAACTGATCCCTCGACATGCTAGAAGGAATAGACAAAAAAACTTTAAAAAAATTCGGGGGGGGCGTGGGTGACCGAGAAATGGGGGGTTGCCTTTTTGGGGTACTATCTATGACAAGAGTGCCATATCAAGGTAATAAGTACTGTAGGAGCAAGTGCTACGTTTAACAGATAGAGAATAGTCTACTTGGAGTCAAGTAGAGATGATCTTTTTAATTATAGGATACGCTGATTAGATCAGTAGTATAGTTCGAGGAAGGTAGTTTTAAGGGAAAATTTGAAGAGTGGACTTTAGGTAGTCAAGCTAAATTTGCCAAAATGAACTGTTTGCATCTAAGACAGAAAAAACAGTAGCATTTGGCATCAAGGCTGAGACTTCTCTAACTGTGTTGCATCGGATGATGAGGTCTTTTTAATGCTTTGTTTAAATCTCATGGATCGATTATGATGTCATCTGAGCTTTTCTTATGAGCTACCACCATGGAAGATACCCATTCAGTTGGAGTTGCAACTGGACAAATGACACCTCACTGCACCATTTTGTCTAACTCGGCTTTGACTCTCTCCTGCATGGCTATTGGAACTCTTCGTGCTGGCCTGATAATTGGACTGACATCTGAATATAACTTCATGGAGTACACAACTGGAAGCTTCCCTAATTCGTCTTCAAAAATATCAGCATAGGTAGAAAAAATGTACTGGGCAAAATTAGAGTAGTGGTCTTTCAAGCTAACTTGATGGACTACTTATTAAATGAAAGCAGTCCCATTTTCAAACTGTCTCTGAGCCCTAATAATAACTGGATGTGCCTTTTGATCACATAAAATAAATCATAATATCTTCCAGCAGAGTAACATGAAAGCACTACTGAGCCTTCGGTTTGAATTTCTGCACCACCGTAAGCAACAAGCTTCTCACTCCTTGCCAAATCAAGCCTTTTTCCATGACACACTCTAGCAAATGTTTCTGCTGACATAACATTGCACTTGGAACCTGTGTCAGCTTTGAGCACTATGGGTTTGCCATTTAGCCAAACGGTACAACATGCTTCATTCTTTGCCCTTAAATCTATTGCATTGACTGTGTCATGAATCACTGACACAACATCAACATAAAGAGTAGGGTTGCAGCTTTTTAACTGATCAGCTCATTGCTTGAAATGTTCCCTTCTAATAAAAGAACGTGGGCCTTTTGATTTACAAAACCTCTTGAAATTATTCCATTTATTGCATTTGTGGCATTGCTGACTAAAAGCTAAGCATTTCTCCCTTTTAGATTCATGATTTCCACCACAGTTACAACAGTTGGCAATAAAACTAGATTGTGGCCCATGCTTTGAGTTTGCTGACTCACTTGTATGCTTCACTGAAACCGTGCTATTTCTGGAATGTGCTGGAAAGCTCTGAGGTTTACCAGTAGGTGCTGCAGGGGCTATAGTTGCTGCCATGTGCTTGGGCCTGTTTCTTTTAACCACATGCTGCTTGCTATCAACATGATCTTAATCGCTGTGCCTTCTAGAGCTGCTCTCATTTGTAAGCATATCTGTGTGCTTTTCTGTGAACTCATATATCTGACAAATCTCAATGGCCTTATTCAAAGTTAAATCACCGTCATGAAGCAAAATCTTTCTCACAGCATCATCTTTAGTACTACACACTAGTCTGTCCTTTATCAACTCATCCCTTAAGTCACCAAATCTGCACATTTTAGCTTTGTTTCTCAAGTCAGTTGTATATGTTGCAAAAGATTCATCAGGCTTTTGACCCCTTGTGTAAAATAAGTGCCCTTTCCATTGTAACATTTGTCTGGGGGTTACACATTTCTATAAATTTACATTTTAAGAACTCAGGGTCCTCCCTTGACTCAGTCTGTACAACAATATGATGGTTTTCTCCTTTCCCTGTATAGATAGCTGGTACATACACAAATGAATGTTCCCTTTCTATGGCTTCTGACCCAGCTAAATTAAACAGAATAAATGTCTTTGTATGGTCATCTTTATCAGAAAATGCAGCCTGTATGAAAATGTTGTACTCTTGCTCAAACACTCTCCACTTCTCCGCAATATTATTGTCAAACACAAGTGTACTGGGTTTTCGAAATCCATCTGCCATTCCCACAAAGTATGCACAAACACACTGAAAATATGGCCCTTGTAGTTATGTATGAACAAACTGTTCTATGAGCTTATAATAACATTCAAATGCACAATAAACTCTTCAAAATGTTTTACTTTGCAAAATATGCACTGTAATGGCTGTATGTTATGAAATAACCTTACTGTAATACTGCACAAACATGCAAACACTTTATACACTTCTGATAACTCAGATATCTTTGCTTAATATAAAAATACAGATTCACTAAGATCATAGTGAAAATGCAGCTGTTTTCTTTTATTTTATTCGTTTTATGCAATTTGGACTTTATTTAAAACATTTTTCATAGTAATTTAAATATTTTATCAATATCTGACGTCGATTTATGTGAATATCATTTAGAGCATTCTGTATGCCTCATTTCATATTTTGTGAATAAGAACTAGTGCTGAGCAAGTTTTAATACCTGAAATTTGTTTCTGACCTGTTTTGTGAATCATACATGGAGCAGGGATGGTTCACTCCTTTATATTCCACCAGCTCCAAGCAAGTGCCTTAAGTCGTTTTAGCCATGCTGCCTCTAACAGCTGTCCTTTAGACATGCCATTTCTGGCACCATGTCACTTGTCTCTGTCTAACATAGATGACAAGCAGGCAGGGTATTTTGTTTAGATGCTTTAATGTATAGAAACACATCATGATGTATAGAAGCATAATAAAATATAAACAAACTGGTTAACAAACAGACCTTATATACAGACATGCTAACATCTCAACAGTTAACTACAAAATGGCAGTCAGGCTCACACGTGCTCAGTATTTATACACTTATGCAAGCCCTTGGATAGCTTCTTAAAGGTACATATACACACAATGATCTACAAGTAGTAAGTAAGATGTTATAGAGATCAATGTCAAAACTATCAGACAGTAAAATTTCCTTGAGCCACAAATCAATCTGTCTATAACCTGCATAATGCAGGGACACAACAGAATAGGTGTTACAGTCATTCAAGATATCTAGCATTTTCCACACATAGTCCATGGTCTGCATTCACCACTCTACTCCCTTTATCAAGTTTCATGGTTCATATGGACTTATTGGATGACCATTCATTCAACAGTCTGTGATCTTCAAGATTTAGATTAAAAAAGTGATGCTCAGAATTAGAATCATGTTACGTTTTGATGTCAGTTTCACATTTTTGTTCAAGTAACTGGACCATGACATTTAGGGGTGGATTGAATGTACCTTTTTCTTAAGGCGAACTTCAGTCCAACATTCACCTTCATTGTTTTTAAAGTAGAAAGCCAAGATGGGTTTGCATGTGTATAATTTGAGATCAACCAGTGTCTCTACTAGATTAAACTTTTGAGAGGGAATGAAAGTAAAACCCTTTTTGAAGATGCCATGGTAGAGGTTTGTGATAGCTAAAGGAGTGTAATTATAAATCTTGCCCTGGGATTCAATAAACTCCATGTAGGCTTCACGCAGAGCCTACATGGAGTTTACATGTGTGAGCAGTGATGTGCAGTGAGCAAACGTACATTGCATATTCATGTTGTGCACCACATTTAAACATAACTAAGCAAGTTTTTTGTCGCCAGCAAAAGTGTTGCCAGCCAGAAAACCATGTAAACAAACATAAATAACAATCCTGTTTAAATCAGAGCACTGAAGGTCCGCAGTTTTGCGTAGAATGCCACAATGATCACCATGGCTTAAAAGATAGCTCTCAATCTCTTAGCGCAAGACATCTGGGCAAAGGCCAACATAATGGGGGGATAATGGCCTCAAAATAGGGACATATTTGCTCTTTAGAAATGTGCTAGAATAACCAAAGGTTTGTGTTAAGATGGATGTTCTGAAGTCTGAAACTCAAATGTATGTAATATTGAGTCACATCAGTCCTGAGATCATCCCATTGATATGGCAGAAAACAATTTGATAAGAAACACACCAAAAGATATAAAGGTGAAAATCTGGACATTCTATGAAAATATTGACAGCTGAGAGGTATGAGTGTTAAGTATATGGTTCAAAGACAAAACAGGACAGTGTATCTATAGTGCAGATTCTTGTGAAATCACATTCGTGGCATTCTGTACTGAAATTGTGTAACTGATCTGTAAGGGTATGTGGACTGCCAAGTAAAATAAACACTCAGGGAAGTGTGTGTGTGTCTTGAATAGGGACAGACTGATGAATTGTAGGAATGAACATAGGGAAAGAGGACAGGTGAAACAACCTATTATACAGCGGATGACAGCATGTCAATGGAAGATAGTTGTAGCAACAACACAAATCACATATCAGTATGGTACAGTAGGGACTGCACAGTGAAAATGTGTATTTGTATGACTGTCACACAACATGACATAGCAATGGGGAGGATGTTTGTGTGAGATAGGCATCCTTACATGAACAATGCAGAGGACATCTATCAGGGATGTTTTATACAAATGGGGTAGGGTGCATTTTGTGAAGCTGTGCAAACTGATTTGCCTGAATATGAGTGTAATCTCAACAGAGGTCTCCAGCAAGTGGGACACAGGTAAAGGCTCATGGACAACATTAGAAGAAGCATGCAGAATCATGAACAATATCAGAATAATACCACCAGTAATTCCACATCTCTGACATAACATATGTGATTTAGAGTGATCAGAGAGGGTTCTGCAAAAACACACTTGTACAACCATTATGAGATATCTGCACTCTGTGAGGGTAATTATGCACTCTGCCCTGACACTGTAACATCTGCTGGAGGTGTTTGGAGGGACTCTCCTACATCTGTATGTGACATTATGATCAATACAGGCTAGTTGACTGGTTTGCATGATATATATATATATATATATATATATATATATATATATATATATATATATATATATATATATATATGGCACAATCAACACCCATGCCATTAATGTTGTCAAACAGCTATGTATGTACTGTATTCATCACCAGAACAAGTATCACACATGCATCTGGTATAACACCTTCATGGAGTTTCTATACCATCGGACAGTTTATGCCACAGAAAGAATACCTAGATATGGCCAATAAGATGCGTGACAGCTCACTGTGGCAAAGGTGGCACACTTACACATCACTGGAAAATGGGAAGTGAGGTACATGAAGAAAGGTGCATTGTACTCAGTTATTGGTGTGATGAAGGCTGTGCACTATGGAGGTAATATGGCCTGTGATGTGGATGTCCTTTACATACTCAGCGGGATGTGTCACATGCAAGGGAGTAGTCAGCACTGTGGCCACATACTGGTGTACATTCCACATACCATCTATTGCAAGACACAGGTCACATACCTTTTGGTCTGATTACAGGGTGTGATGTCTACATTATACTTGGGTTGTGTGTTTGTTTTCCTCATGTAACAAATCCCCCCATATTTTTGTGTCATTGCAGATTCATGGTTGCGGCAGAAATCTTTGGTGTGTGTTGATACTGTCTGTATTATACTAATATTTTCATAAACTCCATATATCTAACTAGTGTACACCACTCCTCACAATCATGCCCCTTATGCACACCCTTCTCCTTATATTCTCCATTTACCTCTCTCTCCTTCTAAAACTCTCATCACTTCACCAACATGTATACCTCCCAAACCTACATCAACAACATCTACCAACAATGCCATCTCCTCCAGCTACTTCTCAATCTGCTCTATGCTATATGCCACTAATATAATTCTACAAAGGAAACCAACAATCCTCTCCACACAGGATAAACTTCCTAGTAACCTTGTACAGAACCATATCAGGGATCCAAAAAAGAAGCTCTATCCAAAAATGTTTCCTAATTATCTTAGCCTAGTCCAGTGTGGTGACATCCACCCTAACCCCTGGCCTTCTCTTTCTTCTCATAATGCCCCTAACTCAACAAAATCCCTCAGTTTCACCACCATCAACATTCAAAGTATTAGAAACAAAACCCACCTTTTACATGCATGGTTAAGTCAATATGAACCAGACTTCACAGCCATAACCAAGACTTGGCTAAAGCCATACATAAAATATTCTGAATTCCTTCCCACAAACTATTCCTGCCTCAGAACAGATAGACTCCACAAAAAAGGCGGAGGCATCGCCTTATTATATCCAAGTACCTTCTCCGTAATTCTATATTCTAAGCCCATTCCCTCCTTGTCTACTGCAGAATTACTTACCACCTATTTCAAACTAAATAATTATAAGAACCTATGTGTTATAGTCATATATATTTCCCCAGGCAACAATATTCCCATTCTCGAAGACATCCTTGCTTGGACTACCAATAACATAAAAAATGAAACAATAATCCTAGGCAACGTAAATACTAATTGGTTAGACTTGTCCAGTAAAAAGCACACCTTAGACATCGACCTTCACATCAATACTCAGCTTATTTCTGATATCACCAGACCTGACATTAGGAATAGGAAAGGTTCAGTCTTGGATTGGATCATAGTTTCTGACCCTGATAACATTTCCACCTTCAGCACTCTTGCAGACAGTATAAGTGACCACTCTCCAGCATTCATAATACGTAAGCCCACTACTCTACCTAACAAACACCATTATAGATACACCTGGAACTCGTCCCTCCCCAAATACCTTTAATGATACTTTGCAAAATACTAACTGGAATCCACTAAAATCTCTCCCTCTTAATGAAGCTGTAGAATTTTTCAATACTACATTTCTGACTATCCTAAATAATCTTGCCCCTCTCCGGCTAAAAAGGGTCAAGACAAAACATGCCAACTGACTCACAAAGTCAACAAAGCAAATTATGTTCTCTATAGATAAAGCCTGGAAAGCCTGGCTAAAAAGCAAAACTCCTGCCACCATCATGCAATATAAACAACTTCGCAATCAGTCCAGATGATTAGCACTCAAAAACAAAAAAGATTGCTTCCAAACCCTCCAAAACCAACATAATCATAACCCTAAGAAGTTTTGGAGAACAATCAACTCCTTACTCCATCCTGGGACCATCCATAATCCATGTCCTTATCCAGAAAAAACACCCAGTGAGTTAGCCTGTCTCTGTAATTCTTATTTCATTGATACTTTTGCTAAGCTTACTACCACCTTCCCACCCATGAATACTGACCAACCAAACCACACTATACTACGTACCACAACTACATTACCCACATTCTCACTCTCCCCCATACCTACCTCTACCACACAAAAGCTCCTTCACAAACTAAAACCATGCAACAATGCCCCAGATGACCTACCTGCTGAATTCTTACAACTATTAGCCTCCTCTATAGCATACCCCGTCAGCATTCTCCTTAACAGGTCCATTCCAGAATCATGTATACCTGATATCTGGAAAAAGGCATATGTTCTCCCACTTCACAAAGGCAGCGATAACTCTAACATTCCTAACTTCCGGCCCATTGCCATTCTCTCCCCCATCTCAAAAATACTAGAGAAGTGCATTCACACTCAACTCCTTAGCCACATGACTAAAAATCACCTCCTTTCCTCCACTCAACATGGCTTTAGGCCAGGACATAGCACTAACACTGCCCTCATTTTGTTCATGGATACAGTTAATAGATCCAGGGATGAGGGATCCATAGCCTCCACACTCTTCCTCAATCTATCAAAGGCATTCAGCAGAGTTTCCCACTCCCTTCTGCTTACTAAACTCTCAAACTTTGGCACCTCTCCCTCCACCCTTCAGTGGTTTTCCAACTATCTCAGTAATGGGCAACAATCTACTATGTGGTAGTGCTGCTCCTCACCTTTCACCAACACTAATACAGGAGTACCTCAGTGTTCCATACTGGGTCCCCTTTTATTTAGTATATTCATCAATGACTTTCATGCAACTCTTACCCACAGTACTGTAATCCAATACACAGATGATTCTACCATTATCTGCTCTTCTAAATTTGCCTTTACACTACAGCAACTTACCCAAAAAGCATTCACCTCACCTAAATCTTGGATGTCACAGAACCATCTTGCCCTTAACCCCAATAAAACTAAACTCTTAATATTTACCCCCCAAAAAAATCCATCACAGTTGACAAGTCTGAATTTTTAGTTCATTCCCAAAACAATACTGTTATTGAAGTTGTTCCCAGTATCAAACTGCTCGGTGTCATCATTGACAACAATATAACTTTTGACCTTCATATTCATAACAACATCAAAAAAAACATCAAAAGCTAGGTACCCTCTATAGGCACAACTACTTTCTCAGCTACTCTGCAAAAAAAAGTTCTTGCCTCCTCATTCCTGCTTCCCACTCCCCTCTATGGTGCCCCCATACTGACCAATATTCAGTCCTGTCTGAAAACTAAACTCAATTCATGCTACAACAAAGTTGCCAAATTTGCTACAAATGCTAAATTCTCCTCTCACCATTGTTCCACACTACAACAACTTAATTGGCTTGAATTCCCACATTACCTCACATACCTACAACTAACTACTGACCATAAACTTATTTACTTCCCAGCAACCTGCCCAGCCCTCACTGACATCTTGACCATCTACCATCCTAATCGACACCTAAGGTCAGAAAATAAAATGCTATTAAACACTGATAAACCTAAGCTCTCAGCCAGTCAAATTTTGTAATCTTTTACTGTCTCCAACTTTGGAATAATCTCCCTCCTTCAATAAGAACTATCAGCTTTTAAAAAATCCCTTTAACTTCACCTCTCATCACATTGGATATGCACCTGCACCCCTAATTACAACCCCATTACCTGACCCCCTCCCTAAATCCTACTCATTCTATCTCTACACCTAGGCTTTTTTCCCTTCCCTTTTCTCTATCACATCAACTCCTTCTGCTAACACTTATCCAGTGCCATCCCTACTCTAAGCCTTCTGCCTCCTTCTTTTTTCCTTTAATACAATCTCCTCTCTCAGCTGACAGTCTTACCTACCATCTAAAACTTGTGTTTCTATACTTCTACCATGATTTTATCAATTCTTTACTGATATTACCAAGTTATATATTGTTATTACCATATTATTGTATATAGTTCTTACCATATTATTGGATGTTGTTATTTACTTATCTAATGTACTGCCTCTACTTGATATACTCTGTATTATATGTTAATTTTTATGTAATTACATCTGGAGCTTTTCTCCCTGAGCCTCCACTGAGAATGGGCTCATTTCTAGCCCAGTGGACTTTCCCGGTAATCAAATGCAATAAATAAATAATAAATAAATAATATCACAGTTGGAGTCAATGACTGCCCACAGTCTGTAGTCCTTCAGACAGCTGTTTCAACACAGGATGTGTATGTCATTTGTGATGTCTGTGACTTAAATAATGGACAGGAAAGGGCCTAGCAGACAGCCCTGATGTCACTTTACCTGAGATATAAGTCATTTCACACGTCAACATATTTAGATGTCATGTATGTGATACAGTGGTCTACCCACTTGGTGATGTATGTGTTTATGGCCACATCTAACAGTGCTGAGTGAATACCTCATTGTGGATTTGTGTCAAATGCCTTGGGCTTGTCAAGTTCCAAAGGATGATAATGTTGTTGTCATGCTTGCCTTTGATGACCTCTGATAACATCTAACATATGTAACAGACATGATATAGCATTAACAATTCACACAGGTCTGTTGCACACAGCTGGTATATCACTAGTGTCCATTTAGTAAAAGGTCCATAATGACATGTTGGTCTACATCACAGATGAGGAGAGCCAGGATGTGTCTATTCATGCATGCATCAGGTGCTGTCCCCCCAACTCACATGGATGCATGTTGATGCACACCTTGTCTGTGTGATAAGCCTGGGTAAGGTAAGACAGTGCACACTGGCTATCTGATCTGGCTTAGGGTTTGGACACAATCCCCCACACAGGTATCACTGAGAAACTCACCCAGCTGGGGATTAACATTTACATCACCAGATGGGTAACTAATTGGCTCACTGATAGAACACATACTGTGAAATTTGGAGAATCGACCTGTACCAATGGAGCTGTCACCATTGACGTACCCCAGGGATCTGTGCTTGGGCCTTTACTGTTTAGACACTATTTCTCAACAGTTCAGGCTAAAGTATATGGCCATTGGCTTACCGCTTTTACTGATTCTTGCATACTGGGTGCAAACATACTACTGGAGGGGCTAACAGAAATGATTGTTGACAAAGCCATACAGTCTACAAATGAAAAATTAAATGATGATGCTTGTGCTTGTGTTGCTGAAACTCAAGTCTGATTAATGCACTGAGCCTTGCAGGCTTTTAACTTTCTCAGCACTATATTAACTCATGCACAGTAAATAATAAAATAACTTATCTATGTAACAGATGATACGTACTATACTGTTACAGTTTACAGCTTTAATGTGCAAGGTTTACTTCATGACCAGTATAGATGATAACTTTTCATTCTCCATTTACCTCAGAACAAACATGTTCCTACATGTACCATATCTAACAAAAATCAGATCTAACACCATTCAATTTCACTGTCCTTTTATATACTTTTTTGTGCTACTCGGATCCTGTCCATGAAAGCAGTCTTTTGATGTTAATACTGTTGGAATTTGCTTGATGTCATGCAGTCTGTTGATAAGTTAATTTGTGTTCTGTTTCAAGGTGAATTATGTGACCATTTTAACTCAGGGAGTTGTTCCTGTCTCCAATCATCCTTGCGCCTGGTTTTCAGGAATTAAGGATTCATCCTTATCAGCATTTCTCCTTGAAGCTGCACATAACATTTGTATTACACACAGTAGGATGCTAAACCATGCATACTTTCCAGCTTCTTTCTAACTAAAGAAAGTTTAACCCTTTACTGTATGTATATATGCATATTCTAACAAGCAGAAATGTTCATGCATTATTATAAGTGTCTAAATACATACTTCTGACAGTTCTCCCTTTTTGTTTTAAAACCACTTAAACAGTTTACATTGATATATATTCTTTGGTCAGATCTTAATTTTCATCATGACTTACGGAAAACATATTAAGAAACAAAACATTCAGTTTTCTTTTGATACAACAAGTTAAACACAATTCCACACAGTCATTACTACTAGAATCGGATGTGTATTCCAATCTAGCAACTTTTTTCCTTTTGAAGAACATCCTGTAAAAATGTCCCACCAATTATGGGCTGTATCTGCTTCAGTTTTTTCTGCTACCTTGATTAACTTAGTGCTTACGATTACAGAATTTAATTCATGACTTAGGATTGTTTTATTAGCCTTTTGCAATTGCTGAATTAACTATTTGCTTTTATGACTTCATGTAATGATTCTAATGAAAATACTACATTAATCATTGGCAATATCTTCTGTCATAAAGGCATTGCAGCCTTGTTTTCTAGGATAAACACATATGTGTTATTATCAACAAAATGGACAAGGGTCTTCTCCAAAAACACTTTATAAAATCACAAATAGCTTCACAAATACAAGGTAACCTCTTTCGTACACATCCAGTGTATGCACTTCATCAGACAAATTCAAATAACATAAATACTCTAATTTATATAGAATTAGCCCATTTGTGACATCATCAACTACCCCATTCACTCTTAAAGAGTTAATGAACCATAAATTATTCACTAAACTGATACAAATCATAAAAAATGCACAAATATAATCAATTATTAATAATATATGTCTGTGTATATGTGTGTGTATAAACACACCAATGTAAGAAATTACCTCTCCATAGTTTTCAATTGCAAAATACTTTTTAAGGAACAGTGTTCATTAAGTCCAGGATAAGCAAATGCATTTAGTCTAAGTTGTCAAGATAGTTCTTTCTCTTCTAATAAAAGGGCCCAAGGCCCGCTCTAATGTCTTTTTTAACATGATCAATGGCAACATATAAAAAATAATGACCAACATTTTCAATAATATGCTTAGCCAGGGCATTGGTGATATTCTGTTTCTGGATGTTATATTGGTGTTCATATGTTTCAGATGTTTCTCAGTTTTCCCAATATAAAAACCAAGAGAAATTTGACATTTTGCTAAATAGATCACACTAACACTATCACAATTATATCTGTCCTTAATTTTAAAAATATTACCATTAATAGAAAATGAATTAGAAACTTCCATATGTTTACAAAAGTTACACATGCCACATTTCCACATTCCAGCATTCAGCAGATGGTTATAAGTTTTTCTTTCTAAAATATTCTTCAAATTACTCCCACACTTAAAAATAACCCCAGGTTTTTCCATTACCAATACACCAGCTTCCAAGGCAGTACTACCTGAGGGTGCAGGTAGTGCAGGGGCAACAGAAGCAGTGCTGCCAGGTTGGCTCCCAAATATGCTGGGCATCAGTGCTGGAGCTGGTGTAGCAAGGGGCAGGCTGATCCAGTAGGGCTGGTCTAGCTCACTGTGCTGTGTAGCATTTAGTGATATGGTACACATGGATGATATGGAAAGATTTTGATGATACATAACAGAAAATAAAAAAAGACAGATAAGAGTTGGGGTGAGAGGAAAAAAAGAGATACAATTAGTTGCATCACATGTGACATGCAATGCATTAACACAATTATACAACTCTTTTATCTAAAATATTACATTTAAGTATACATCCTAACAGATACGCACTACAATACAGTTTGCTAAAAGTAATCCTTGAAATGTGCATATATTGCACATATGCGTGTTCCAGTTATACAGATTACAGTTTACAGCAAGACATTTGTGCCACTAGTATAGCGTTTTTAATTTAATGGAAATATTATTGATGAAATAACAGTATTGTATATTTGGGAATCATGGTATTTGAACCCTTAACCTCTGACAACAATCTAATATTGAATGCTTACCATTGCTTTGTGCTGCAAACCAATGCATGCATACTTGCTTTTACAGTTGGAATATGCATGCTCAACTTGATACAACTATACAAAAGGCCAAAAAACCTATCTTTAACTTTTAAATCTACAATAACACTTCTCATCTGCTGCATACATACCACTTGCTTCCCTCACCCTCTGCAATCGAGCAACATGAGCCTGCCTATTGAACTCATAGGTTCATAGGTTCATAGGCTGGTACAAGGCTATCAGCCCTAGGGCCTATACAAGACTAGCCATAACAATTTCTTGGCTATTTCTTCCCACAGTATTTACTTCCCTGGACCCCTGTCTAGCAGGGTGACTGACATGATCCCCGGGGTGAATTTCTTATCTCCCATCCAATCAAGGTTCCTTTTGAAGAGGGTCAAAGAGGCGCTCTGCTTGACATGTATGGGCAGCCTATTCCAGAGTCTGGCGAGTCTCTGGGTCAGGAACCTATCCCTCCAGCATGTTTTTTTCATTGTGATGATAAGGTTTAGATCCCTGGAGCATGTGTCTCTGAGGGATTGGGATTTCTTTAAGTGTAGCATGTCCAACAGCTCTGGGTTTGACATAGCCTTGTATGTTAAGCAGAGATTGCCTCTGAGTAGACGATATGCGACAGAGTATAGGAGAAGTTTTTTTAAATGGTCAGCATAGGGCATCTGCTTTAGGCCTGTGATTCTTTTACTGAGGTGTTTCTGCGTCCTTTCCAGTTGTTGCAGATGTCTTGAGAGGTACATAGCAAATGGAGCGTTGTATTCTATAATGGGTCTAATGAGGGATGAGTACAGTGGGACAATGACCTCCTTTTTTCTGGATGAAAAGCCCTTAGTGATGAGGTGTGCCACATAGAATGATTTCCTGACTGTTGTGGCGATGTGGTTATCAAAGGTGAGACCACTGTCCACCTGTGTCCTTAAGTCTCTTATCACACTTTCGGTGTTTAGTGTACTGCCACCTATGTGGTAATTCACTGGTACATGTTTTTTCTCAAAGGGGATAACTATACATTTCTTGACATTGAGCTTGAGCCCATGGCTCTGGCACCAAGCATCTGTTTTTGTAAGGCCCTTTTGTAGAATATCCACATCATTCGGGGATTCAATAATGGCTCCCAGTTTGCAGTCATCTGCGAACTTTGTTAGGCAGAGTCCCTTAGTGTTGGCCGGTACTTCAGAGAAGTAGATGCCAAAAAAGAGCAGACCCAAGACTGAACCCTGAGGTACTCCACTTGTCACTTGTCTGGAGCTGGATTTGGAGTCAGCTACTTTTACAGTGTGGGCTCTGTCAGTAAGCCAGTTGGCAACTCATCGAGTGATGTAGGGATTAATGCCCAGCTTAGTAAGTTTATCCATAATTCCAGAGTGGGGGATAGTGTCAAAGGCCTTGGCGAGGTCCAGATAGGCTGTGTGGACCACCTTACCCTTGTCCACAGCTCTGGAGACTGGTTCAAAGAAGTCAGAGTCAGGTTCAGGAGACAAGATTGGCCCTTCACAAACCCAAACTGCGTGGGGTCCAGTGTTTCAAGGTTGCCAATGTCTTTGTTTATAAGTTCCATGATAATACGTTCCATGGCCTTGCAGATCAGGCTCATCAGACTGATGGGTCGGTAGTTCCTGGGATCCAAGGTGGATCACCCCTTGTGGAGTGGGATAACTGTAGTTGTACGCCACTCAGTGGGCACAAAGCCGGAGGTGAGGCTATGATTAAACATGACACTTAGGTGAGGTGCCAGTTCATTTTGTAGTTCATGTAGTACACAGCCTTGGATGTCATCTGATCCCATGGATGCTGTATTCTTAGCTTTGAAGAGTGCATTTTTTACCTGTGTGGCCATTATTACCAGAATTTGGCAATCTTTCATTATTGAGATGGGCCTTTTAGGGTGTGAGGGGGGTGATGTTTGTACTGAATCTATCTGCCAGGATATTGGCAATATCCTTGGGATCAGTATATTTAATGCCATTCTGTTGTAGCTCAGGGCAGATCTGAGCATTGCCATTTAGATTCTTGACATAGTTATAGAATGCCTTGTGGTTGTCTTTGGAATCTTTGGCAATTTTATTTTCATGACTAGTTTTGGAGGATTTTATGAGGGATCTCAGCTTCTTACTGAGGCTGGTAAGGGAGTTTTTTGCATCCTGGGAGTTTCCTCTTTTCTGCAACAATTTCTTCCTTTTGTTGTAAAGTTTGTTTATGGCAAGGGACCACCAGAATGGCTTCCTTTTTTTGGAGGACAGCGTCTTGGTTCTATTGGGGTTTGGCACAATTTATGCACAAAAGGATGTGCTCGTACAGTGCCTTAGTATAGGATTCAGCAGTCGAACTTTCAGTTCCCGTCTGCATGGGTGTCATGAAGTTTGTCACTTCTGACTTGAGTAGCATGAAGTGGGCTTTGAAGAAGTTTTTTACGGAGGTTTCCTTACTGGGGGGTGGGGGTGGGATGTGGATGTCAAGGGTGATTAGATTATAGTCAGACCTGACCAACGAGGGGGTGACCATAGGTGTGGAGCATCGATTTCCCATGTTGGTAATGACCAGGTCTAGGATATTGAAGCCCCTTGTAGGACTAAGGATTAGTTGATTCAGGGCATTGGAATTTATGAATTCCAAGAACCGTTGGGCAAAGGTGTTGGTACACAAGTAGTTTTCCCAGTTAATGGCAGGGTAGTTGAAATCACCCAGTATTAGGGTGTTTGGTTGTATCTTAATATTTTCCAGTATGTTTAGAGCTGTCTGTCAGGTGCCAGGATCTGCCATATCACACACGCACTCAGGTCTCTCACCAACAGGTACTGGTATGATTCTGTCATAGTCCATGCTGCATGAATGATTTGAGAAGTACCTCTCTTGACTATATAAGAAGAGACATGATTGAGCTCTCGGACTATGTGTCTCAGGCTGGTATGTCTCTAACCTTAAGCAGCATTTTACCTTCACTTAGGATGATGCTTCAGTACAAACAGAAAATGATTGACTTTAGTAATTGGCTTAGTTTATGGTGTCATTCCCAGGGGACACAGTATCTGTCAGTCGGGGATGACATGATCGATAGACCTCAGTGTTTTGCCAGAGATGGTCTTCATCTGTGACCCCCTGGGATTTTGGCTACTGGCCAAAGCTGTTGCCACCCCCATAGTACCTTTTTTAGGCAGTGTCTCAAGGACAAAATTCCTGACATAAAAACTGCATCTAAGAACAACCTCAAAGTTTTGCTGATAAATGCTAGGAGTCTTAACATGAAACTGAAATCACTGGAAGTAGTCCTCACATTGGAAGACATAGACATTTGTGCAGTCACTGAGACTTGGTTCAAGGCTGTGGAGAGCACCCCAGCCATATTGGGCTACACCTCCTTCCACGTGTTCAGACCACAAACTGAAGATGTGAAAACTAAAGGAGGTAGTGTATCAATACTCATTAAAGATAAATACATCTCCAGATTGGTTAGACATCATGATTCCCTGGAGATACTTCAGGTGCAATTAACTGTTGGTAGGACACCTATTCAAGTCATTGCCAGCTACAGGACCCCCTCCATGAATCAGGACACCCACTCTGCCTATTTGGATCTACTTGAGTCTATCAAGATACATCTGAACAGCATGGTTTTGGGTGACTTTAACTACCCATCCATTGACTGGGGAAACTACTCATGTGGAAACTCACTTGCCCAAAGGTTCCTCGACTTCATTAACTCCAATGCCCTGGATCAGTTAGTTGACACTCCCACAAGGGGTGCCAAGATCCTGAATCTGGTGTTTACCAATGTGGGGGAGCACTGTAGCACTCCATTGTGATGTCTTCCCTGGTGAGATTTGACCATAAATCAGTCTCATTCAAAGTTACTATCACACCTGCTCCCCATAGCACAAACTAAACTAAAAAACTTCTCCAAAGCAGATAATAACCTCTTATGGGAAGGTATAAATAGCTTCACTGCACCTCCTCCCTCAGATGGAACTGGCAACTATGCTGAGTTCTACACAAATGTTTTATACAAACACCTGAACATCTGCATTGACTCAGACATACCTGATAGGACCAAAACAATCTCCTCAAAGAAGAGCAAACCTGTCTGGTGGACAACTGCCATTAACAGCATTTACAATAACAGAAAGAAATTGCTGTCTAATAGTGAGAGGGAGCATGCCATAAACTAGAAACACTCCCTCCTCAGCTTAAACAATCAAATAAGACTCCTTGTGAAGTCCTCCAAAGCTAACTAATCCAAATTAGCTTCCTCAACTCAGGACAGCCATAAGACATTCTTTAGTTAAAAAGTCCAAAGACATGCATCTGGAGCATTTCTCCCTGGGCCTCCGCTGAAAACAGGCTCTGTGGAACCTAGTCGGACTTTCCCGGTCAACAAATGATAAATAAATAAAATAAAAATAAAAAATCTGTAACCTAAAAGGAAAGGCTCAGATTTGTGCTGAACTGGTAGTTAATAATACCACATATATCGAGCCTGCAGGCATTACTAACCTGTTAGTCAACAGGTTCTGTGAAAACTTTACTCCCCTTTCCCTGCCATACTTACCCCAAGACATCCCTACCAGCTGTCCTCTGTCCTGTATCTCTAAAGAATAGGTTGTGAACACCCTCTCTAAGGTCAAAACCACAGCATCCATGGGACCTGATAATATGCGTCCTACATGGGCTCAAAAAAAATAGCAATGCCATTGGGTTCCCTTTTTAATCATAGTCTAAGCACTGGCTTCATCCCAGCTGAATGGAAAAAGGCCACCGCTGTCCCCTTGTACAAAGGTGGTGCTTCCACTGACCCTGGGAATTATAGACCTATTAGCCTGACTAGCCTTATCTGCAAGGCCATAGAGAGAATCATCATGGACCTCATCAACAAAGACACTGATAACCTCCAAACACTTGACCCTACTCAATATGGATTTGTGAAAGGGAGATCATGCCTGTTAAACCTGGTGGACTTCTTTGAGACTGTCACCAAGGCCCTTGATGAGGGGAAATCTGTGCATACAGCCTACCTAGACTTAGCAAGGCTTTTGACACTATCTCCCACTCAGGCATAATTGACAAACTTACCCAACTAGGTATCAACCCATATATCACTAGATGGGTCACTAACTGGCTCACTGATAGAACTAATATAGTCAAAACAGGGGAATCCATCTGCAACAGCAGACCTGTAATCAATGGTGTTCCACAGGGATCAGTCTTGAGACCTGTACTGTTTGGAATCTATTTCTCCAAAGTGCAAGCTAAAACTAAAGGTCTGTAACTGACAAAGTTTGCTGATGACTGAAAACAGGGAGTGGTCATAGAATCACTAAATGATGTCAACATCCTGCAAGAGGGTCTTATACAAACAAATGACTGGTGCCAAAGTCATGACCTTAAACTCAATGCAAAAAATGTATTATCATCCCTTTCAGTAAGAGTGATGTTCCTGCTAGCTACCACATCAGTAACAACACCCTAAGTATGCACTCAGTAGTGAGAGACCTGGGCACACAGGCTGACAGCAACCTTACCTTTGATCACCATATCTCCACTGTGGTAAAAAGGGTTTTCTATATTGCTCAACTCATAAGTAAGGACAATGCCTGCAGGAAAAAAAGAAGGTATAATCTCCCTGTACGCTTCCCTCATCTGGCCAATAATTGAGTACAATGCCCCTTTTGGTATGTACCTTTCCAAGCACCTGCAGCAATTGGAGAGACCGCAAAGGTTCCTCATAAGGAAAATTCAAGGTCATTAGCATCTGTCCTATGAGGATCATCTGAAATCACTGTCACTTTATTCTGCTTCATACAGACTACTCAGAGGCAATATCTGCCTTGCATATAAGGCAATCTTTGACCCTGCTTTATTGGAAATGCTGCATATCCGTAAGTCAAATGGCACACAGGTTACTCACTCAAATAGTCTTAACTTGGTATGTGACATTAATAGAACCTGCTGGAGGGACATATTTTCCCCCCAGAGGTCACCATACCTTTGGAACAGACTCCCACTTCATGTCAAGCAGACCTTATTGGCCCTCTTCAAACACAATCTGGATAACTGGATGGGTAACCATAAATTCACCCCAGGGGTTCCACCTATGTCCCTCGTTGACAGGGGTGATCAGTGCTGATCATGGAAATAAGGGTAAAAATTGGCTTGTAAGGCCACTAGGGTCATTAGCCTAGTAACCTCCTATGATCCTATTATCCTTTGAATGATGCCAACTGTGATTTCATGATGTTAAGTGGAGCACACCAGTGCCAAGCAGGGAGGAATTAAATAATTGAAATCGGAAGGTTAATCTGACACTTGGCCTTAGTTTGAGGGGTGCCTACTGATGTAGCCTGGAAATATATATTGGCAATTGGAAGGTAACTGTTTCATGAGCTATATTTGCAGACATGCACTGAGGACATAAATGTAATGACCCAACACATTTCATTTTGCCTTTATACACTGCAAAATTGATTTTTACACTATAGGATTCAAACCTAGGTATAAGGGACAAAACATTTTCTTCCACACCATTGATTTTCCATCTTTGCCACAGAAGAAGTGCTGCTCAAACATAGTCAGTAATCATACATAAATACAGTTGACAGTTTGAGCTGTTACACATGTATGTGTATAACAAGATAAGGTTATTGCATATAGATCCAGTTGTGTATGCATCTTAGGTAATTGTGAAGGCCATACAATTCCAGATAGCAAAATTATACTTACCGAAATATAGTAGACAGTAAACCCTCAGTCATACATCGGAAAACACAATAATGGTGTCTTATTTCCTCATACATATCATTCATATCAACTCCACCATCTAAAGTGTTATAAGTGAGATTGAATATAATGGGAAGTGGAACAACAGTAAAAGTGTATGGAATATCCTGTATTAGAACCCAGAACCATATGTATGGCTGTCCTACATTTACACCTGTTACCACAAGAATGTTGAAATAACACTTGTGTATTTTTCAGTTCATTTCTATAAACTGCACTATCACAACAGTAAAAAAGGTTGCACACCCTGTACTAGAACCCAGGACCATTGTACTCCAGCACTACACTTACACCTGCTGCCACAGGACTAGTTACATGACATTCCCTAATTTCCTAATCATTCTTAAAGCTTCTATGTTAATCACCACACAACACCACTTAGTGTGTTTGTGCAGTGCCCAAGAGAATTAATTGAATGCATCCAGTTTCAATTATTGGCTGTATAAGTCCTGTCTGCAGGTGTTTGATGACTGCAACTGCTGGGGAACCTTGCTACCCACTGCACAATGCCTGTAAGCTCAGTTACGCCATGAAATACAGAAATTGCAACAATGTATTGTTTTTGCCCTTTGTCCTTTTACAGACACCCAGTTTTCAAGTGTTCTGCAGATGTTCTGTCTGGTTCTTGGGTGGGCAACTAGTCCAGTTTGTGCACTGCTGCACATTGGGCAAATGAGATAAGCGCAGCCAAACCTAACATTCATTTTCTCCATTTCCCATGTTTGTGTTAAGCCACATTTCGCTCAATGACCCAAAAGAAAAAAAAAAGAGAAGAAAAAGAAAAAAAAAAAGAAAAGTAGTTTAAATGAGGAAATGCAATCTATGACATACACACTACAAAATGTTAGTAAACAACATATTTCTACATAGGTCTAGATTTGAACTTTCACTCCAATCAGAACACAGTAAGGGTGCCTTATCCATCTTTGTCACATAAACAACTTTCCAGCAGGAAACTAAAACATAAATAAAAGGGAAAAGTAGTTCAAATGAAATAAAGCAATCTATGAAATAAACACTACAAAATGTTTGTTAGCACATATGAAATATTTCTACATAGGTCTGGATTTGAAGAACACAATAAAGGTGCCTTATCTCTCTTTGCAACGCAAATTGCTTTGTAGTAAGGAACTGAACTCATTCTGCATACAACAAACTGCAACAACATCTACAGTAATAGGAAACCATGCAACTGCTATTTGTACATTTATCATTTTTGGATGCATTGCATTAAGTGATCACACAGTCAGTTATGAGTATTGCTTGCAAATATGCAGCTCTGTCTTACCTGTCTGTGTTTGTGGGTCATTCTTCTCTTATCTAACCAGGAATCTGAGACATGCAGTCTGTAAGCCATTGTATATCATTGTCTTTAAAGTGTGTGAGGATATTAAATGGCAATAATATAATATGCAGTTGCCAACAAATGAAGGGGAGGTTGGATGTTAATGAACAGAACATGTGAACTGTGTACTGCTTACTTACATTTCCAAGCTTGACAAAATTACATCCAACACTTTGTAAGTCTAACCTGACACACTCACTGGATGTAGAGCAGTCTGCATTGCTGTTTTCCTTCTCCTACCTGTGATCATTCACAGTTGCAATCTAATAAAAACAAACACTGAGGGAGTGCCTGCACTATGTTTGTATTTGCGACACAGAGCCAAGCATTTGGGATTCAGCAATTCTAATGAGTTCACACCTCATTTGCATATTCACCATGCTGACAGCCCTGAATCTACACCATAAAAAGGCCACCATGTAGCTAGGAAAAATGAAGGTGCGGATACTTACTTATGTGGAGAACATTGAAAACAGACTATTACTTTGGAATATATCTGCACATAGGATTACTGAAATTGAAAGGTTATGCTTGCATTTTGTCAGCTATATACTGCATATGCTGAAATGTAATTAAGAAAAATCTATTTAACAACTATATGTATATATATTTTGATTAGTAAAGGTTTTTACATTTTTGTCTGCATGCATTAGTTAGAAGTGTACTGATGGCATAGGCATGTTTGTCAGGGCATTTTATAGGTATATAAGACTGGCAATATCTTAACATTGAATGTGCTGTGTTAAATGGCATGTTTCAGAGACAGTTCATTTGATAGCACTTTTATTATTTATTTATTTATTTATTTATTTGCAGTTTGTTTGCCAGGATAGTCCAATTGGGCCACAAGGAGTCCATTTTCAATGGAGTCCTGGGGAGAAAAGCTCCAGAAAAATACAAATACATAGTACACATTGCACATTTACATTACAGATTATCTCATAGGAATACAAAGTAAATATAATAAAAAAGGTTAACAATGATAAAACACATCAGTATAGTTTATAAAACAGGAATATAAAAACACTTTTTCTTTTTACACAAAAGTAACAGCATAGGGTAACTGTTAAGTAGTTAGTCAAATAGTTCAAAAGAGCTGTGGAATTATAGGAGGCAGTGATGGCGTATGTCGTTCTAGGAGAGTAGGAGGTGGTATTAGAAGGATTAGGTAGGATGGGAACAGGAGCACTTCCATTGTGAAGTTAGGTGTGAGTGCAGCAAGATTTTAGATGAGGAGAGACTGCTGGTAATGCAGATAGGAGATGGTAGAGAAAGGTTTGCGCAATTTAATTAGTTTAGAAGTCATTCTGGTTCATACATTTCAAAGGTAGTGGCTAGGGAGGGACAAAGAGAGGGATTGTAAATGGGTTTGTGTGCTTGGATGAGTTGGGTATAAGTGAGAAGGTTAGGTATCTCAAGCCAGTTTAGTTGGTGAAGAGAATTACAATGGTGAGAAATGTCTCTGTGACCTGCTACAAATTTTGATATCTTGTTATAGCAAGAGGAGAGTATTGTTTTGAGGGAGGGTTGCAGGTTGGTGAAGATAGATGCACCATATAGGAGGGATGGGATGAGATAAGCATTGGCTAGTATGAGCCTAGTGGAAAGAGAGATATAATGATTATGGTGGTATAGCATACCAAGTTTTTTGTGTTTTTTTTTTTTATATTTACTTGTAAATGTTTGCAGAATTTTAGTTGATCATCTATAAGTACTCCTAGTAGTTTAGTGTCAGAGATTATTTCTAGGGGAGTATTATTTTTGATGGTGATTATAAAGTGTTTATCTAGGGAGGAGGTTTGGAGGTGGTAAATAACATAAGTTTAGTTTTGGTTGCATTAACAGCCAGATAGTTATGTAGCAACCACTGCTCAGTAGAGAAGAAGGCGGTTTGGGTAAGTTTATTTAGAGTGGGGATAGAAGGGTAGGAGCAGATAATGGTAGAACCATCGGCATATTGGATGAGGCTGGAGTTTGGAATGGCTTGGTAGAAGTCGTTAATGAATATGTTGAATAGTAGAGGGCCTAAAATGGAACCTTGGGGGACACCTGTGGAAGTATTAAGGAAGGGTGAAGTGGCTTTATTCCATTTGACTGCTTGTTGTTTGGTTGTGAGGTAGCTGGAGAACCACTTGATACAGGAAGGGATAGGTTTAGTTTGGAAAGTTTATTAAAAAGCAGGTTGCGGGAAATAGTGCCAAATGCCTTGGAGATGTCAAGGAGAAGGGTGGATATGAAATGGCCGGAATCACAGGCTTTTTTAATTTTTTCAAGGAAGGAGAGGAGAGCAGTGAAGGTGCTATGACCATGTCTGAATCCATGCTGTGTGGAGGTAAGAAGGTGGTTGTTGATAAGATAGGGTAAAAGTTGTTGGTGGATGCATTTTTCAAGAAACTTAGAAATAAGGGATAATATAGCAATAGGGCAGAAGTTTGGAATGTCATTATTATTACCTCCTTTATGTAGAGGAATAATAAAGGCTTTCTTCCAGAGCTGGGGACCTGGCTTTCTGAGATAGACCGATTAATTAGTATGCTGATAGGGAGAGTAATGACTTCTGTGGCTACTTTTAGGAAGTAGGAGAGAATTTCATCAGGGGCATTGGAACCAGGTTTTAATTTTAGGAGAAGTTTTTTTTATGGTGGATATAGAGATGGGATTGTTAGAAAAAGTTGGAGGTTGGGGGCAAGGGAAGCTAGGGGAGGAAGGGATGGGTGCACGTTGAGGAGGGGTTGTCGAGGTGTTGGTGAAGGATGATGTTAGCTTGCCTATGGACTCTGTGAAGAAACAGTTAAATTGGGTGGCTAAGTCCATGTCAGAGGCATCTGAGTTGGGGCAAGGGTTTTCTTTTTTTCCTGGGTTGAGGAGAGATGAGATTCCTTTCCAAAATAGTTTGAGATTGGTATTGTGGTTGGCATGGAGAGTGGAGAAATAGGCTTTGCGGTCTGAGGTAATAAGTTTTTTGACTTTATTTCTTAGTGTTTTATATTCATTTAGGGTGATAGTGGTTTTATTTTTATGGTTACGTGTCCAGACTTTGTCACAGACTCACATGATAGCTAAGGTGCTTTTGGTTAACCAGGGTACATGGTTACTTTTTATATGTTTTGTTTTTAGAGGGGCAAAGGAGTTGAGCAGGTTTGTGAAAGTAGAGTTAAAGTAGAAGAGAGCATTATCTAGGGGAAGAGTCTTTAATGCGTTCCAGTTTGTGCTTTTTAGTGCATTTGAGAAGATTTCAGAATTGAAGTTCTTTATGCAATGAGTGGAAATATAGGTGTGAGTTAGTTGTATGGAAGACGGGAGACAGTGAGCAAAAGTGGGAAAGTGGTCAACTAGTGGGTCTGGAAGAATACCACTATCAGAGATATAATGAGGATGGGATACTAGAATCCAGTCTATTGTACTTTCAGTAATGGAGTTCTTGGAAGGCCTGGTAGTGGAATTGATTAGTTGTGTAAAGTTATATAAATTAATATTGAGTATGTTAGTGGAAGATTGGATTGTGGCCCAGTTTATGTTCACGTCTCCCAGGATTTTTAGCATTTCAAAGATGGTTTGCTAGCAAAATGTGTCATTTGCCTGTCCTTTTGAGGGTGGGGGAGTAAAGCTACATTTCTGTTATGGCACAAACAAGAATATGTTGCTATTGTTCTCTCCTTTTTTGCATACAGCCTATTGTTCATATTTCCTTGGCATTGGTGGTGGGATGTGTCCTCCTTCCCCTTGTTGATCCTGATAAAGTTGTTTTTCAGGATGAGGTTGTGTAGCATGGCACATACAGTGAATATTTCAGTACACGTCTGTGGATTGTACTGCAGAACTCCCCCAGATGAATCAAGGCACCAGAACTGTGACTTCAGAAGCCCAAACACATGCTCTATTATATTTCTGGTTTGAGCATATGCCTTATTGTGATGTTCTTCAGCAGGTGTGTGAACATTTGTCATCAGCCACAGTTCCAGTACATAACCTGCACCCCCAAGTAAATGACCCTGTGGGATATACACCAGTGAACATCTGATACAGTTGGGAGGTGTGCCAGATATGTGAGCAGTGGTAACTTCCAGGGTTGCCAGCACATACATTCAAGATGATTCCATTGGCATTACATACAGTTTGGCAGTTAATAGAGTAAAAGCCCCTTATATTAATGTAGAGCTTTCCCTGGTCCCTGGGTGGTGCCTTAATTTCTACATGTGTGCAATCTATGACACCCAATACTTCAGGATAGTGTGCTACAGGGTTGAACTCCTGCATAGTTCTGGCCCTATCCTCAGGAGTATGGGGAAAATATATGTGGTCACTAGCATGTTGAAGCATAGCATTCAGGAACAGATGAAGGATCCTGGATGCTGATGCCTGTGACATCCTCTGCATGCCCCTTGTTGGTCTCTGAAAGGTACCTGTAGCTAAAATTATAAGTGATACACATACATTTCTCTCCACTGAGATGAGTTCTCTTCAGTTTGCCCTGGCTCTGAGTTGAGGATGATAGAGGTTGCAGAGTTCCTGTAGTGTGTCTCTATCCACCCTGAAGTGCTCTACAATTTCCACATCATGTAGGTTGTGATAAGTTACCAAGGGTCTGAAAACTCTTCTCCTTCTTGGCCTTGGTCTGTTAGCAGCAGCATCAGCAGCAGCACAGACTTCAGCCTGTTGCACATAGACATGAATTAAAGCAACAGTAGCCCCTAACATTGTTTCTCTGTAGACTCCTTTCCATGGCTGTATTTCAATAGGTTTTGGAATTCACAGGAAAAAACAGCACTGAGTCTACATGGTTGCTTTATATCGTGTTGAATAGCTCCTCCATCTTGGATTAGTTGATTAGCACACAATTCAGCTGCTTATGCTATAATTTGTAAATCGAAAAAGGTAAAAAAAAATGCACTAAAAACAATAAATAATCAAAAACAAAAAAGGTGTAATAAAACAGAACACCAGAAGTATTTAGTAAAGAAACCAGTAAGCTCTTTTGTCCTTATAAGACTTTTTCAAGCTGACATACATTTCTTTACCCCAGCTTTTAAAATACAAAAACATCACATGACATAGTGAAAATCATCACATGACATTGTAGAAAATCACATGATTAAAAACATTAGTGCTTTAACCTTTTCTTTTTTAAAAAAAAGCAACAAAGTCTTCTCTATTGTTAAGTCCAGGTGAATGGCAAGCATTTAACTTCAATTGCCATAGGTATTCTTGCCATCATAGTTCATCTTCAGCATTGAAAAGCCTGTTATAGCCCTTTATTTCATCTAACACAAGAAATTTAAAATTAACTTTACATCTCTCCCTTTTACACTGCTTAGCTAAAGCATTCTTTTCATCACCAATATTCACAGCATGTTTATGTTCATAAATACGGTTATGAAGCTCAATGGTGGTTCGACCTATATAAAATGCAGAACATGACATACACTTCACTAAGTACACCACAAATCTAGATTTACATGTATAGCAACCCTTGATAATAATATTGACATTATTAATTACAATCCTTTCTAGGCCTATATACAAATAATCACAAATATTGCAATTAAAACATTTAAACATCCCCATGTTGTTGCTATTAACTGGATTAGGAGTTCTTAATTTAGCTTGGAAAAAATTCTTAATGCTTTTCCCTCTTTTTTGAACAAAAAGAGGGGAATCGTCCAGTAATTCTTTTAGAACTGGGTTGCTATCAAAAATTTTCCAGTTATTAAAAATAATATTTTTAATAGCCACCGCATCTACACTATGACTAATCAACATAGAAGTTCTAAAATCTTTAACATTCGGTTTAGACCTGCTAATAGAACCTGCTTTTCTTATCTTTGTAACTTCAGTGAGAGTTTCATTCAATAACTTTTCAGGATAACCTCTACTTGAAAAGCTATCAACTACATTTCTACTCTCTTGTAAAAAATCTTCGTCTTTCTTAGTAAGTGTATTTGCTCTTGACAACTGACCTCTTAATGATATTTTCTTTCTTAGCTTAGCTTTCTTAGCTGTGGTGATATGTTGCTTTGTTGGGTTTCTTAGTTGTCTATATACTAGTAAAGTGGGAGCTGTTTTATATTTTTGTCCAATCTTTCCAAGCTTTGTCTCTGTTTTTCATGAGTTGTTTAGTTGCTAAGGGTAGATATGAGGCAGGGTTGACTTTGATTCTTTGTATTCTTAGGAGGGGTGATAGAATGTTTAGAACCTAGAAGACTTTCTAGAACTCAGAGGCACCATCATTTTATGGGAAGAATCTTTAGTGACTCCCACTTAAGGAGGTGTAGTGTATTAATAAAGGTGTCTTCATGAAAAGTACTAAGATTTCTTATGAGGCTGTAATGATATGTTTTGGAGCTGCTGCTTTGGTACCTTATGGTGTAAATTGATAAGTGATCACTCAGGCTATCAGACAGAGTTCCATGCAATGGCATTTTATTTGGAGAGGATGTTAGGATCCACTTGAAGATTGATTGTCTGGCATAGGCTTTGTTAAATCTAGTAGGTGTGGTTATAAATTGGGTGAACTTGTACAGATGTATATTATTGGTTGGATTTTCAGATTATATGGTTAGCCAATCTATATTAACATCACCCAATGTTATGGTTTCATCTGGGATTTTTTGAGGAGGCCCAGCAGAGAATATCTTCCATTGTTTTAGCATTTTTACCTGTGGGTATGTATATACCAATGATTGTGATTGCCTTATGACTGTTAGTTTTAGCTTTTTTCTTGATTCTGTCTAATCTGATAATGTTATAGCCTGTTGAGCAATTCTTTTTTCCTTTTGTTTCCTGGCATAGCCAGGGTTCTCTGGCAACTACTATGTATGGAGAATATATTGCACTACACATGCACTTCAGGAAGTTTGTTATAAATAATTCATAAGTTGGAATGGTAAATATGAAGGCTAGAGTGGGACTGTGGTGAGGTGGTAGCAATAGGAATATGCTGTTTGTTGCCTAAAATGTTGAGTTGGACCTAGGTCTGGGTGAATGTCACCATTAAGTGTTATGGTTATATAGGTATAATGGTACAGGAAGAAGCAATTTTGCTTTGTTTTATGGTTAATATAAAATTGGTGGGTAAATGGATGTTGCTCTCAACAACTGTACTCAAGCAGTAGAATATATCATTGCAGATATAGACAGGGTATGATTGGGAGATGAGGTTCAGAAGTATTTTGCTTGGAAGACACAATACAAGAGTTTTGCTGGAATTGTGAAGGTAATGGATGTTGAGAGGATGTGAGGTATGCAAGTAGGTGAAGAGGTACTAGTGTGAGGAACTGTAGGAGAAACATGTTTCCCATCATTTAAACTAACAAGAAAAACTTAAATCTTTTGAAATAACATTTTAAACACCCACCAGGAAATAGTCAGTAAGAAAATTTACATTATTAGTCTTTGTATTGATGTATAAGCTTCAACGATATTGAATAAGTTGCGTAAAAGGCCATCCCACCATTGCTTTCTTAACAAATAGGTCAGAAAGCACAAATCTGAGACCATTTCAGATGCCTACATCCTAAATTAAATCTTATTAGGACAATTTTAAGGGTATTCTGGAAACGGTATGTTTTTTTCTGAATAAACAAAGGGTTAGTCATCAACTGTACTTACAAATAACTTTTTCAGGCCACAGCCAAATGCACACATTGTCCACAGAATACAACAGAACTGACTACAATATGTCTAATTATTTCTGGTCTATTATTCTTTTTCATTTTGCTTTGTAATATGAATTAAATGTATATTTTTTTCCTTGAATGCATTACTAATAATGTGATCTCAGTGCCAGTTATATCACACTATAATAACTTACTCTGTTACTGTGACTGTAATTAAGCAATAATCCATGACTGGTGTGGTTGTGCAATACTCCATGACTGGGTGTGGTTATATCAGGATTTACCCACCATTGGTGTGGTTTGATTATGAGGGCGAAACCTAAGGGAACAAACAAAGCCAACCATGGGTAAATCCTGATATACCCACACCCAGGAATGGATTATTGCTATTATACAATGACATGATTTAAGAAAAAAATCTTTTACCTTTCTTAAATATTGTCTTCATATAATGGTGTTGTAGTGTTCCTCTGCATTCTTCATTATTTACTTATGTACTGTGCATGTGTATGGGACTTACATTTCCATGCTTGCACTGTACATCAATATAGTGCAGGAGAAACAACGGAGAAGAGAAATAATCTCTGTTGCTCTTTTTCATAATTTTTTTCCCTGAGGAACAGCGCAGAAATGCAAGGAAAATCAGGTAAGTTTCTGACTGTTTAATTTTGCAGAACATGCCTGTTTTTTCTTGTATTTTGCTCCATCCATCATCATATACCAGTAGAAAACATGGCCACCCAATGGTACTTGAGGATTCAGACTTTTTTTCTTGGTATATGCTCAATTTACAACAGGCACGCTGGTTAGGCTGCCCAATCAGCATGCTCATTTTTGTATAGTAACCAGCAGTGATTGTATACTTGTGATTATAAATCAAAAAAATGCAAAATTAGATGTATTAGCTTCTAGGTGGTCTACTTTTAATCTACCATAACATCTAAGAAAACAGTAATATCCAATCGGGTTGGCCTTGAGGCAACTATATACCAAGAACCATACTTCCCCCTATCAAAAATCTTAGAAAAATGTATCCATTCTCAACTCCTGAACCACATTCTTATCAATAACCTCCTTTCCTTCACTCAGCATGGCGTTACACCAAACCACAGTACCACTACTTCATTTTAAAATGTAGCTCCAAATTCTCCTGCAGAACATTTTTGCAACAAACCACCAGTGGGAAACAGTGAAGTAAACAGATACAGGAAATTTGAGGTATTTCATATTCATTTAATTTTCTGGATTATTGCACCAGTCAGGTGTTAATATGAACTACCAGTCGCATTACTGCCACACTGTCCTCTACTGGAAATAGAATTCCAAGAGACTACAGCAACAGCCCTTGTAACAGAGAATATGTGTTTACAAGCTTGACTATGGATTGAATCAATCTTTTTTTTTATTTTATTTTATTTTGAATTTCAACGCTTAAGTGCTATCTTGACCTATGCACCAGGACAACACCTACTTCATTGTTTAATTAGCAAAAGAAAGCAAGCACATGATTTTATGAAGTTTTTATTTCATCTTCTGCATATTATATCATCCTACCTGTGTGAGACTTAAGTATTTATATCTTTGTTTTTTTAAAGAGATTATTTTGGCTTAAGTTCAGCCAGCAAGTTGCAAAGCATTTCATTCCTAAGATATAGGTTTGTAACCAGATGCCAAGAATATCACTGAGGTCTATATCCTTAAAGGTGATCTAAAAGCATTATATAGTACCATCAAAGTATTGGGATAATAATAAAAGAATAATGAAAATTATCTAGTGTCTATTATACAATAAGGGCTCACTGCCATTCAAAAACATGCATTCTGATTGGACAGCACAACCAGCATGCCTGTTGTAAATCAAGCATATAACAATAGAAAAAAAAAGTCCAGCCACTGAAGTACCATTGAGCAGCCAGACTTTTCTATTGGAATATGCTACGGAGGGTAGTGCAAAATACAAGAAAAATAAGATACATTCTGCAAAAGTAAAGAAACAAAAATGTACCTGATTTTCCTCAAATTTCTGCCTGGTCCCTCCTTAAATCTCAGCAGACTGTTTTACCTCTCAACTGTTCAGATCTTTGCAGAATACCTAGATTTTGCTTTATAGTTTTGGTCTTTTCCTCAATAAAAAAAGTAATTTCTAGCAAGCACTTGGGATGGAAGTCATTAAATAATGGCAGACAATTGAGGTTTAGGCTTCATATCTTTCAGAAAATGCACTGTGCCACAAAATCTCTTGTTCCTGTAATTTTCTAAGTTAATAACAGCAAAACAATCTGGCCCGACTTTTGGAGCTTTGCCTACCCTCCCCCTCCCTCTCATTGCGTTGATCTTTGTCCAGGTTTCTTCCACTAACAGTAGCTGTAAAAAAAAAATAAGGCAGCAACAGGGATTCTCTTTTTTGCTTCTCTTGAACAGCATGAGAACACATTACATCAGAGAAGGAGGAAGAAAGCAGAGAAACACTATAGCACAGTTATAAAATGACATTATTTAAGAAAGGTAAGCTTCACGCTTGTGATCAAACCACATCAACAGTAGGTAAATTCAGCATTACCCACACCCAGTCATGTGTTATTGCTTAATAATTTTTCATTTCAAGAAGCAATCATTGTATAGTGACCAGTGTCATGGAACATTATGCCTTGAAGAAATGAAACTCCATGTGGTATCACGTCCTAAGCTACATCACAACTATTTTCTCACCAACCTTTTCTATAATATTTAATGATGAATACAAGGAAATACACTATCAGTAATTATGCCTAATTTATGCTTTCTCAATACACAACCTGATACCACATTCAATGTACCAGTCTAAAACAATTCCAGGAGTAAACACGGTTTCTAGGATAGCATTTGACCGACAATCTTGATGCATTCTTTTAGATCCTGTAGAAGAGTCAAAATAAAGTCTCTAAAGTTTTCGTATCATCTTGAGAAGGTTCGCTACATTCATTTCCTAGAACTCCATGCAAATGTTCCTTCCCATTATGTGCATAACCATAGCCCTTAACAAAGATCACTGAGTGCAGAAATAACCCTGTTAATGAAGAACTAAGTATTTTTCAAACATTACTATTTCTGGTCACAAAGAGTACTGACTGTTATGCCAACAATCTGAAGAAGCCAAGCTGCTGTGTTTTTATTACACAAAGTCTGATTTCTTACAGCAGATTACAATTTGATAGGACAGTGAATTCACAAACACAGTTTGCCACCCATGCTGAACCTTCTAATTCCTGGCCTTCGTCTTCTTGGGAACCTCTGTCTTGGTGCATTACTAGTAAGCACTTTGTAAACAGCCATAGCACATTTCAAACTCTGTCAAAACTGCATGTAATAATAATTGTGCAAACATTCTAAAGAGCAACAATAAACTGTCATAGCAAGTTGGTGTGTGTGTGTGTGTATGTGTGTGTGTGTGTGTGTGTGTGTGTGTGTGTGTGTGTGTGTGTGTGTGTGTGTGTGTGTGTGTGTGTGTGTGTGTGTGTGTGTGTTGAACGCCATATAGAATTATGTTTTATGCAAGTGTTAATCTTGAAGATAACATTGCATGCATGTCTTTGCTACATTTTGCTAGAGCTCTGCCATTCAACATTCATACAGTAAACATTCAAGAGCCAATTTGTTAGGCATTATATTGTGTGAGAAGTATCTGCACATATCTTGAGGTACCTCAATAAAGGGAAGGTTGGAAATATCTTTATAGCTTTGTATGGGAGTTTCTTTGATTTGCCATGGTCTCCTAGAATTTTTATCCTTTTGTCTGCATCTTATTTAGTATCTTAGGCTTTTTTTTTGATAACATGAGTATTTCAAAGAATAGCTAGGTTCTTCATTTTTGCTATAATAGACCAGAAGAGGAATAAATAGCTACCGACTGCCCCTTGGTCTACATGTTCTTTTGTGTTTTGCACAGATAATCTTTAAGTGCTCCACTCCAAGATCATTATCAAACAAGATTTATGCATTTTAATGTCCAGGAGAAAACAGGAGGAATGTCTCAGGGAGTTTGTCTGCACATTCATCTGAAAAGGCTGCACCTATTCCTATGGCCATTGCCAGTCTCACATTGCATCTTGACATGGAGCACAGATGTGTGACACCCTACTTGTTAGATGCCACACAACAGACTGCTTACTAGAATAGATTTAGAGGGGCTTCAGTCTCAGCTTTGACTCCAAGACCTCTCAGTAAGTAACTCTGCCCATAGTGCTACCTGGCTTATGTTAAGACCCTGTTGATGAAAGCCAATTTTCCCAGAACAAAGGAAAAGCTGAGGTACCCTCCCTACTCCACTTGTGAAGTGCTCATCATTAAACCTGCAACACCTCAGCTGCAGGAAGGGAAGGGTTGTTAGAAACAAATAATGACTCCACAATCTGGAAAAAAAAATAGTCTGATATGAGAAGAAGATCTGTGAGTGCATGATGTAATACAGACATCAGCACTTCATAGCCAATTGAAATACTCATATCCTCAGTTATGCAAAACACGTCATGAATAGTATAGATATCATTAAGTCCTCATCCAGGCTAGCATGTACATTCGTCAAGGGTTCCTTTCTCAGGCAAGGTTAACTGATACTGAAGAATAACCACCTCTGCCCCACTGAAGGCAGTTCTCTATGGTCAGTTTAGAGCAGATTTTTCCCAGTTTATGCACTAGGCCTGAAACTATGTCCGTGTCAGAAATGCTATCAGGCATTCCAAAGCTAGAATTGCCAGGACCCAATCATCCAGGTAAATAAACATATTGAGGTCTCTCTCCATCACAGCCTCCTTCATAATGGCTATAACATTTGAAAAATACTCTAGATGCAGAGGAGAGATCAGACAGCAGCACTGTGCATTGAATATGGTGTCTGCCCAGAGCAAACCAAAAGAACCTCCAATGTAATCTCCAGACAAGGATATACAAAACAGGATCCATTATGTTCACTGACAGCATTAAGATGCCCTTTAACAAGAGCGACATGAATGCCTGGGCAGTCAACGTCTGGGACTTCATGTACAAGATATGCTTGTTGAAGTTTTTGAGATTGAGGAAGTCCTTACAACTTGAAACTTGAAAAGGCAGGAGTAGAGATCCTGCCTCATTCCAAAGAACAAGCAGTCTGAATGGCCCCTTTTTTTAGGGTGCTGGGGCCTGTTCCATGTGTTCTGCTGAGGTGGCCTGGACCTAGTGTGAACTCTTTTCTGGGTAAGATGTAAGAGCTCTATGATATGGTCTGAAATTGCCATATTGAAATGTGCTGGTTCTCTGTAATTGTTTCCATGCTGTAGAAAACATAGTAAGTTGCCCCTCTACATAAATTGTCTTGCTCATGGTCTGGACTACAAATGTTGGGACAGTGGAGATGTTACCTTGGGAGATGTAGCTGGAAAAGTTGTAAGAAGCAAGTCTGTGGAATGTTTGGTGTCTTCGTCATCCTTTCAGGGGACTTCATCCCCTCTTGTTTCTTGTGGATGAGGCTCAGTATCAAACAATATGTGAGGCTCTGCAAGAGTCATAAAACCCTACATCATGATAAGAATATGCTCCCCTCTTTTGGAGGTTCCTAGGCATGAAATGGGAGTCCAGAACCTCAGGAGGAGGTATCCAAGATATCTTGCCTGAGATCATGCTTACAGTAGGAGAACCTGATCCATGCACTTTTATGTTGGTATATAACTAGGTCTTTCTGCCTAGCCATAGTGTCAGCACTGTCAATATTATAGGGGGCCATGTGGCAGCTAGGGTTGTCAACTTTTCATGTCACAAATTCTGGACATGTAAGTGAAAGCAAAATGTGTGCAGAATAGAACTGTGCATTAATCTCCCTCAAGGGGATTGTCATATAATATTACTGTGCTCAATCAAACCTATTCTTGCATTCAACGTCATTGACAGTGTCCCTTAATTCTTGATGAAAAATTCTGGACAGTTGGCAACCATAGCAGCCCACCTTGCCAGCAACATTAAGGGTTTTTGACAACTACATCTTTAGCACTGAATTAGGGAGGACCAAACATTCATTCAGTGCCTGATCCATTAGGATAATCTTGAATATGTTCAAGAGCACCAGAGAGCTGAGGGATCTAATAAGCCCTGGCATGGCAGGGGAGGACACCTTCTTGACTACCCTGTCCAAAACCTTGAACTTCACATCCAGCAATAAGATAACAATGTGGTATGATCTCCATGAAATATGTTTGACTGAAGAAATTATGTAGGAGTTGACAAGAGGATGCTTAGAGAGGGGATCCATAACACCACATCTCTCTTAGCTGAAATATAAAATATTATAACTACAGCATCTAAAATTCACAATAATGCAACCTTACATTACTGAAATATAGAAAATTATAACATAATATAAACCATTTCTTTGCAAGCGTCGGTGCCACCTTCACCCACAATGAGCGGCCTGTGCCACTACAGCCCTAATCTTTATATATACTACCTCTGAGATTGCACGAACTTGGAGGAATTTCAATAAAATCATCAGCGTTTTCCTTTTTTTGAGTCATGCACCCTCACAGATTCCACCACAGCAAAGTTTGACCAACTAAGACATCAATAACATATAAATGAATAATTTGCAACCCTTTAAGTGTTGACTAAACATCAGTCAGCAAACCTTAGCATTGCCTTAGACATGATGTTGCTCCATCACTTGTTGGATCACAGAAGGTATACACATTCTGAGTAGCAGAGAGAGAAAGAGAAGGGCATTTGGATGCTTCCAGGTTGAAAAAATACACCTTTTAGCATAGGCTTCATGGGCAGTATGATATAAGGTTTTTCCTTCTTCTTGCTCGCTTACTCATTAATATATATTTTGTGAAGAAGACACAGGGGCCACAGATCACTCCATATAGGATTTAATAATTTGGATAGTTCCCACAAAGAGGTGCTCATCAAGGGGAGAGTTGTAAAGGCATGTATACCCTGGCATCCTTGTCTGTCTCAGAGATAAAGTCCTCTGAATTTTCTGGGTCTCCATACAGAATACAGACAGTAAGACATTCCTCCTAGTCCTGGAGGGGGGGGGGGCATACACTTCTGACATGCATGAAGTTCAGCATGTGATGAATAAGCCCCAGAAGACAGGTGATGGGACACTTACAACTGGAGTTTTCCCTACCAAATTTGGCAGGGGACAGTAGAGACCTACATTAGACCTAGTCCCTAAGAGCATGCTGCTATAACTTCCAGTACAGGTCTCACCTCTGTTAAACAACTAACATCAAAGGCCCCAGTGTGAGTGATCAGATGGACCCTTCTTAGCTTGAGTCAACAAGCCCTGCATGAGCCTGCGAAAAGCCCTGGTGAACAGTCCTCAGCTCAGTCCTGAATGCTACCACTGAGCACCTGCCAGTGTCATCAAGAGACTGCTGTCCAGCTGCAGACTAGTCATCAGGAAGTTCTGTTCATTTGACTGAAGGAAGGGTTATGCTTGCATCACAGGGTGCACTTCCATGGTGTTTGCCATTGATGCACCTCTTGGAAGTCTCTTATTATCTACTGAGGTGGAAGATGATTTCAAATGTAGCCCCTCAGTAGTTGTAGGAAAGCTAATAATATATATGGCCAGTAAAGCCATCTTTGGTATGGATGTACCTCCAGGATGGTATGACCAATGCCTTCCCTCCAAATCCTTCAGTTTCTCATGATGTCCTTGTATTAACACATGGTTCCATGAGGGACTCTTACACCCATGTTGGGCTTGTTCAGCCATCTCATCTTATTAGGAGCATGGTAGTCCAGATTGCTTTCCCTCCCATGTCTTTGGGTGGCTGGGTTGAAAGGGCAGTAGTTTGGGATATGTTTTTCATCATGCTTTACTTCCATGCATGATTTTATGGCTGTACTTTGATTATGTATACGTTCAAGGCATTAAAGATGGGAAATGTCTCTTGACAAGCGGAATGTTCAAGGTGTGAAGTAAGCAAGAAAGGCAACCCTACAATCAGTTGACGTGTGTTTTTTAGTCATTGTTTCAACACGTTTCTTTCGTAGAACTGCATCAAAAACTGATCCTTTTGAATTAGTCACAGATATCTCACTGTTTCTGTGAAACCTCTGTGCAGTATTACTAGAAGTTTCACCTTTCCTCACTCTTCTTTTACTGTGTAGTTTTATATTTAGGTAAGGAGGATGTGGAGGTGTCATCGTCCACATGGGAGGTGCAGATGGGCTTGTCCCCCTATAAAGTGATCTTTTAGATGTTATTTCAAATTTTGCTATTAGCAGTTTGTTCAATAAAAAAAAAATCAACAAAACATTATTCATAGAAAAGCCAGTTGAGTTAACACAGGGAAAGCACTAAGTGAACATCAGAAAATAATTAGAGGTGCTAAGGCTTAGGTATAAACTCCCAGTCAAGCATGTGACATCACACTGTTACTCGGCAAGATCAAGTGTGTGAGGTAAAGAGAAAACAGTCAAAATGAGGAAGCAATGAGGATATCCAGTCGGGCAGCCATGGTGGTGCAGCGGTTAGCGTTGCCGCCTCACAGCAAGAGGTTCTCCGGTTCGATTCTTGGCTGGGGTGCCTTCTGTGCGGAGTCTGCATGTCCTCCCTGTGGTCACGTGGGTTTCCTCCGGGTGCTTTGGTTTCCTCCCACATCCCAAAGACATGCTGTAGGTGGATTGGACACTCTAAATTGGCCCTAGGTGTGAGTGTGTGCATATGTGTGCCTTCTGTGGAAGGTTGGGCACTGGGCTGGCAACTCGACACTGTAAAACTCCACTGCCAATCATGAACAGACAGGTGATCCACTGTGGTGACCCCTAACCGGGAAAAAGCCAAAAGAAGAAGAAGAATGAGGATATCCAGTCACAGACTCACAGAGGGGGAGAGGGGGTTCTCAGTATCAGATTGCATGTTACAGATCAATGGCACATACTTTGTAACTTGCACACAAGCCTCTGGTTTTACATACATATTTCATTGTCTTACTATAAAAGTGATAGCATATACATGCTATAGAATTAGAAGGGACAATGTATCGAAAGCAACAGTGATTTTTGCAGTGAAGCCATGAGTTGCAGGAGACTGTAGATGAACTTACATGATGTACAGCCAAAGAACAGTTTACTTGAGCTGTGGTACCCTACAGTGGAAAAAACAGCATCTGGATAAGCTGAATATACATAATCAGTCGAACATTTAGTCGTCACCTTTTTCATGAATATGTTATTAGCTTTCCTTTGATGCCAGAAAATCAGAATCTGTTGATTTGGTCCCCAGACTAGATGTTTGAATTCATAGCCCAAGAATGATTTCAGAATGCAGCATACAAGATGTTGCTTCCCTTACATGCTGTACTTTGAGTGCAGTGTGGAAAACGTTCAGTTTTGCCTGACTGAGAAACAGCCCATTTAGATTTTTAAAAGTAACTGGCACCTGGAAGCAACAGATTGTTATTAAGCATTATAAATATTTAATTAAATCACAATTTTATTAATTTGTAAACAATTATCATTCTCCAAAACGTAAGTATAATCCAATAATAGTGTATAAACTGACTTTCAGAACACATAAAATCAGTACTTTAATATTAAAAAGTACAATTTGCCTAATATTATCTCTACTCAGTATTCTCGCATAGTCTGCTTTTCATGAAACTAATTTTAATCAAGTGTTTTATATTCAGAAATAAATTTCTAAAAGATGTACTAATATTGTAATGCACCCTGGAACATTTTACTTTACACATGGACTATTTTTTTCAAGGTGCGTTTGTGTCATTCCCTTCACGCAAAATTTAATTCTCTAAACATAAGCTGATTAAAGGGTCATGTTTTCCCATTTTGGCATCCTTCTTTGTTTAGCTAATAATCTCCAGATTTTGTTTGATATAATTACAGTTCAACTATAAATGGTATAAGGTTTCATTTTAATCCATAGAATTCCCTGGTGTCATTTCCTTTGCATTGCAAATGTATGTCTCAAATTCCTTTTCACTGGTAATATCTTTTGGCAACACTTTCGAAGTCCTTGTAAAAGGTTAAAATGCATTTATTATGTAACATTTATGAGACACCTAATTTTATATTTGAAATTTCCAACTGTAATGAGACTAGGCAAAAGCTCTAAATATTATAGAGACTTTTAAATGAACACCCCAGAATTGTATTAGTAAGTTTACCCCTCTATATTTCCCTGAAAGCTCGCGAAAACTATATGACAGTATTACTCTGGAGTAGTGATATCAAGTTTCAAGCAAACATTAAAAGAAGGTTATAACTGTATGCACATAAGTACAGCCAATGATCATACATGCTTCATGAATGCTGAAAATAAACATTAATAGCAAAGTTTCTGAAAAAATCAAGAGTTGATCATCTGCTCTCCAGTGGCTTTATATACAATTGTTTGTTTCAGTGGAATAAACTGATTCCACTAAATGAAAGTATTTATTTATTTATTTGTTTATTTATTTTTCTTCTTCTTCTTCTTCTAGCAGCAACTCTTCTAGGTATCAAGGAGTTGATCTTTTCCTTAGAAAGCTGACCACTTGAGTTGGCTTGTGTCATGGTGAACATCCCTTTTAGACAAGTATTCTGAATGTCTAGCTAAAGACAATCATAAGGCTTTCTTTAGCTATCTCTGATCTTAAAGGGAATACCCAGCTATATGTTGAACTTATAGTGTACAGAACCACTCAAATGGAACCTAAAGATATTGCCAACCTGCTGGTGGACAGATTTGGTGCAAACTTCACCCCCCCCCCCCCCGTCCCCACCAGACATACCCAAAAGCATCCCTGTTACCAGTCCTGCACCAAGCATCTCTACAAAGCAGGTCATATCCACCCTCTACAAGGCCAAAAACATGGCCTCAGTGGGACCAGATAACATCCCAGGTTAAATAATGCTAAACTATCTAAAAACAAGACCTAGCGGAACCACTTGGCAGTTTCTTCAACCATAGTCTGAGCACTGCCTTTGTACCAACAGAGTGGAGAACAGCAGCAGTAATCTCCTTACACAAAAGGAGTCCACTAATTGACCATGGGAACTATAGGCCCATAAGCCTAACCAGCCTTATCTGTAAGGCCATGGAAAGAATCATCATGGACCTTATCAACAAGGCAACCTTCAAACTCTTGACCTGACCCAGTTTGGCTTCATTAAGGGCATATCTTGCTTATTAAACCTGGTAGACTTCTTTGAGAATGTCACTAAAGCCCTGGATGAGGGCAAAGCAGTACATACTGCTTATCTTGACTTAGCTGAAGCTTTTGACACAATCTCCCACTCAGGTATCATTAAGAAACTCTCTCAGCTGGGGATTAACCCATACCTTCCTAGATGGTAGCAAACCGGCTCACCGACAAAACGCATACCGTTAAAGTTGAAGATTCCACCTCTACCAGTAGACCAGTTACCAGTGGTGTACCACAGGGATCTGTGCTGGGCCCTCTGCTATTTGCAATCTACTTCTTGGAAGTCAAGGCAAAAGTAGATAGCCTGTGGCTTACCAAATTCACAGATGACTGCAAACTAGGTACAATCATTGAGTACCCCAATAATGTTAACACATTACAAAGGGGGCTAACACAGACAAATGATTGATGTCATAACCATGGACTAAAACTAAACAGAAAAAAGTGCATCATCATACCCTTTGGCAAAGAAGTAGCCCCTGCAAATTGCACTATAGACAGCACGCCCCTAAGCTCAAACACGGTGGTGAAAGACTTGGGAACACATGTTGATACCAATCTAAACTTCGATCACCATGTGTCCATAGTGGTCAGGAAAGCCTTCTACCTTGAACATCTCATTTGTAAGGGCATCACATCCAACACTAAGGATGTTATAACTCCTCTATACTCGATCCTCATCAGACCACTAATTGAGTACAATGCTCCCTTTTGCATGTACCTCACCAGACACCTGCAGCAACTGGACAGACCACAGAGGTTTCTAACCAAGAAAATTCAGGGCCTACTAATCATGACCTACATGGAAAGACTGAAGGCCCTGTTTCTGTACTCTGTATCCTACAGACTGCTGAGAGTGACCCGTGCCTGGCCTACAGAGGGATCTCTGACCTTACCCTAATGGAATTGCTGCACGTCTAATAATAAAATGGAACAAAAGTCACTCACTCTAGGGATCTCAACCTTGCCTGTGACATAAACAGAACATGTTGGAAAGATAGATATGTCTACCAGAGATTGCCACTCCTCTGGAATAAAGTCCAACTTCACGTGAAGCAGAGATCCTCAATGACCCTATTTAAATGCAACCTTGACAATTGGCTGGGAGACCATAAATTCACCCCTGGGGTGGCAGTTATGTCCCTCATGGACAGAAGCATTCAGTGCTGATTATAGATTCACTCTGCTATGGTCATTTAGGGAACAAGGGTATTATATGGCTAGGTTTGCAAAGGCCCTGTGGCCATTAGCCTAGTAATCATGCATGAAGCTATGAACCTAATTCTTGGATGATTTATCTAATTATATGCCTGACGAGTGCCAACACTTGGACACTCTTCCTTTATCCAAAGAGTTCAAGGTCATTTACAGATTTGGGAAAAAACATGTGTTGCTCTTCGGCTGATCTTGGATCTCTCATTTATCTTCCTCATAAGTCCCCTTGCTGGACCCCCCCTCACATGAATTAGGCATTGAAAATATTATTGTCTCTCCATGATTGTGAAGAATGATTTAGAAATCTGACAGAAAGTTGCAGGTGAGGTTCAAAGCTTGTAAAAAAATGTTATTGCAACTGGGCTACAACAACCCTGGTGTAAAGTATTCATGGAGGGAATTAAAAGTGATAACAGCAAAGCAGGGAAAGGATTTGAGGTGTTGATCAAGCCTGCACTGAACCTACAGGAGCAGAATGAAAGGGCAGTGTCATGCTGGGGTGTATCATAAGGCACTTAGGCTCCAGGTGCAAAGAGGTAATGCTTCTATTGTAATGGGGACTGATCAAGCCACATACCTCCCAACCATCCTGAATTACTCAGTTTTTACCGAGTTTTGGGGTCTAAACAATGGTGTGCCACGATTCCCGAGTGGCACCCCTTAGTTTCCGTTTTCCCTGCGCTTTATTTTAAATTTTATTTTATTTCCCAGCTTTAGAGCTGACGTCATCACACGCGCGATGATGTCAGCTCCGTGAAACAGTGAAACAGCCAGTCAGAATTGAGCTGAAAGAGTTCAACAATGGGTTCAGCTCTTTTCAAATCCTTAGCAGGAATCAGGAGGATGCAAGTTCAATGTGCATAAGAGAGTTGTGGCATTATGACAAGGAAGGTGTGTGCCTGTGCCTACCGGACAGGAGGAATGGATGAAGCTGCATGCAGAAGTAGGAAGAGCACAAAATAATGCACAGCTATTTTCATTCTGTGTGTGTGTGTGAGCTGCCGACCTGTTATGACAAGGAAGGGTGTGTGCCTACGACCGGAGCTGTCTGCAGAGGTGTGTGCCAGCAGTAACCCATTTTAAACTGCATAATACATTATTATATAGAAGTGACATACTGCAGAGTTCAAAAATGTAAACCACTAGTGAAACTCTTTTGTATTGCTTGGTTGTGACTGAAACTGACAGTTCATTTTTATACACCTCTCATTGTTAAAACTCCAGTGTTATTATCCGTTAAAAATATATCTGCTCATTAGTTCACCATAGTGCCGCATGTCACAGTTTTAAACTAGTTCTGTTAGTTTCAATCTGGGACTTGAATGTCTGTGGTCTATAAATGGCGATCATTAAGACTTTTTCTACTCGTTTCTGACAGACTGTAAAATTACATGCATAGAGCGGACTGCAAATGTACATTTCTACAAAGATGGGATATTCTGAGTGTTGTTTAAGGATGATCTTGCTCATTGCAATAAAATGAAGTGAAAAGTAGAGTTGAAATTAAGGAGAGGATGCCTGCATTTAGATGTCTTTCTAGGGACGTAATATGTGGGCAGTTGTATTGGAGTCAATAAATGAAAGAAAAGAAAACACAGTTCAATCAAACTACAACATTCTTAAATTAGTTGAGCAGCAACGATCCTTTAGTTTGATAGGAGTTAAATTGTAAGTTTCTTTGGTAGAAATTGTAATGAAAAATGCAGGCATGTTCTATCCTTTGCTGCTCTTTTCAGCTGCATTCCTAGTATAAAAGCATTAAAGAATGTCCTCAAAGACACATGTCCTGACAGTATGTTGTTTAAGTTATGGGGTATTGGGGCACAACTATTTGTCAAGTTGCACAAGGTCACCCATAAAAAAAGACACTGCAGATAGTCTACTGTTGAAATAGTTTATTTCCTTTTAACACATTCCTTCCTTCCTTCAGTAATTTGTTCAGAATATGAAACTAACAAAAGAGCAAACTGTTATAATCTATAATCCCTTATTCTACCCCTCACATATTTATTTTAATAGTATATGGCCAAAGGCTGAAACCTAGAGAGAATCGTATATTTTCATGCATGCTTGCACAGTTGTTGACATTTTGGAAATGCCAGTTATAGTCTTTGTATAGCTACTATTTTTGAACACTTTCTCATATTCTGTTGAAACTTTATAAAGCATTATGAAGTGCTACAGTTAAAATTTAAAATTTCATAATCACTTATTCTTTTCACATAAGATGTATTAAATTTTATTTTTCAGATAAAATCTGTATTGTTAATTAGAGATTAATAATGGGATGTGAAATACTTAGGAGTCAGTCAGGAGGATGCAACTTCAATGTGCATATATTTCAGCCTAGAGCTGTGGTGTTATGACAAGGAAGGGTGTGTGCCTATGGGACCGGTGCTGCCTGCAGAGGTGTGCGCCATCAATCATTCATTATTTCGAATACAGAGCTGTTGTTATTCATTCAAATGCAGAGCTGTTTTCTGTGTGAGGTGTGCACCATCATTCATTCAAATGCAAAGCTGGTGTGTGTGTGTGTGTGTGTGTGTGTGTGTGTGTGTGTGTGTGTGTGTGTGTGTGTGTGTGTGTGTGTGTGTGAGAGACTTCACATACTTCAGAAAATACATGTAACACAAAACCTTTTATTCTAGCAATTTTCTAAGTTTATAATATCAGTATTTTGGGGGCTGTATTCCCCCATTATTGGCTTTGTCCAGGTTTTTTTGTGCTAAGAGGTTGAGAGCTATGGTGAGAAGTAAGAACTGAATTCTGTATGTCCCCGTTATTGGCTTTGCACAAGTTTGTTTGTGCTAAGAAGTTGAAAGCTATGGTGAGAAGTGAGAACTGAATTCACTAAATGATAGCCATTTAAGTTTCAGTCTTCCTGTTGTTTAGGAAACTACTGATTTGGCATAGTGGTATGTTGCTCTGATGTTAGTGCACATGGTCCTCCTGGGTTCAAGACTTGGCAGTGAAAAACATGGTGGTAACACAACATTTTATTCTAGCAGCTTTCTAAAATTATACAAGCAATGTTTAAAATGTGCCCTGGTTTTGAGCTTTTGTCCCCTCCCAATAAATTTTGGCTTTATCCATATTTCTTGTGTTGCAAAGTTGAGAGATACAGTTGAGTGTCGAGTGGATTTTACAAGGAGCTGAGAGCTTCAGTTGGTATCCCACAATTCCATTGGAGTGGGTGGGGTTACATAATTATGTATGCAAATTGTATGTTAATCAGCATACAGATTTGTACCAATTTTTCATGGGCCTTGTCCAGATTTTTAATGTTTCCAGGTTGAGAGGTATGAGCCACCCTATGTAGTGTTTCCTGTTATGAGGATATACATGGAGAAGAATATTATGCTATTGGAAGAATTTCAGAGGAAAACCACCAGAAGAGTACATAAATATGATCACGGATGTGAAATTCGTCCTACTAGCATCAAATGGAATATGATATGAGTACAGAAGATCATATAAAGGGTATGTGAAAAGGTCAACATGAACAGACATGCAAAAAAGTGGAAGGGTCAAAGGCAGCTAAGAGTAGGGAGCAGCTTACTCCTTAGATCTATGTGAAAGAACTTCTTCATGGAGAGGGTTGCAACACATGGAATGGATTACCAGAATGGATGCTTGTGACAGAACTCATGGTGACATTCAAAAGGAGATTTGTGGTTTGTGTAAATGTACCAAATTCCATACTCATACAGAAAACATCTCAAAATATGTTTTTTTTTCTGTAAGTAAATTGTTCTATAACTTGTCATTAATTAAAGAGGTTGATAGGCCTGTCTGAGATGCAGTGCAAACCCAAAGTTCTATTGTGATATAATTCACATGCTAACCTGTTTTTTTTTTTTAATAATGCATTGAAAAATAACATGATATGAACAAGACAGTCATATTTTCTGATAATCTACTGAATGGCATACTTATTTGTTGTAAATGCAGCCATTTCTAAAATAATCATCTCTCTTTATCAAGGCAGTTTCTATGGTAAGTAGGACAAGGAGTATTTCAAGTAGGTTATACTGCTTAATCAGTCTTGAGTTGTAAACATTTTGATGAATATTGAGTCACCCCAACATTTTGTCCTTTCCTGTGCAGTAGCTGGTCTAAATGTGTGGAAGTTATTGTAGCCTTGTACTGCCAGGGTGCTCTATGTAACTTTCAGTCATATCTCTGTAACTACTCAGATGTCTATGTTGTCCAGGGTTTGGAGGGCTTGGAAAGAGTGGAGTTTTCTGTTTAGACTCCTGGTATTGAGCAGTAATTCTTTCAGTTTATCCTGGGTTTGTTGTGCTATGTTGGAAGGCTTATCCATTTGGCATTGCTTAAAAAAGGCACTATGGAGATGGACAAAGTTTTAGACAACATTTGAAAGCCTAAAGAAGACAAGTGCAGGCCATCCTTGGCAAAGCAGCATGGACTGTCAACCATATCCTTTCAAGCTGACAAATATTGTACCCCTTTGAATGACACCAGCAATTAAGCCCATTATTACAGTCCATTTTCTTCAGCTTGTATTAGTACATCATCCTCGGTGAAGGTAGAAAGTAGAATGCTGCTGAATATACCAGCCTGGGACATTGAGTCTGATCGCTCCATCTTGTCTGTCTTCATATAGTCTAGAGAGGTACATCTGAGGTCATTTACACCCACTTGTAGAATGACAGGGTCATACTGGTACTTGTGGTTCAATAACCTGAGTGCAAGCATGGACTGGCAGATCCTGGATAATGATAGGCAGCTGACTATGACCCTCTCTCCTTGCTCATCTTCCTGACTGGAATATCTGTGTTTGTCTCATGATGGAGTTACATTTGTCTAGAACATTAGCTTGCATGGAGGTTTGCCTTATCGGCTTGGGGGTAGAGACACCATATATTGAAGCTATGCATCATGGTGGGTGTTGCTTTGGTAGAATGCTTATAAAGCTCCTGAGGAACCCTAATGATACTAGTCTGGAATGGGGGGCTTGCTCACTGCATAAAATTATAGGATTCTTCTTTGTTTCTTGTTTTGATATAAAAAAGATCAGTCTTTTATTCTCTCTTTTGTCCGTTTTTGTGTTTTATGAGAATCATATAAACACACACGTGTACTATACATTTTTACCACCATCATGAACAAAGCAACAAGCATTTAATACCAATTTTTGTGCCATCAACCACTTATATAATGTAATCAATCACAGAAACTCAAATTTAGTTGCACTTAAAGAAAAAAATGCTACAGACAATGCTGAGAGAGTGCAGCAACTGCCTCATGTACACGGACAACCCTCTACTACTACCAACTCGGAACACGATTTGTGAGAGATGCATTTACATTAAGAATCTAGAGTCTATGCATACTCCCTCACAAGCCAGTATATTTGGCACTGAGAAGTTTGTCAACACAAACACCATACCTCAAACACCACCTACACCTACACAACACACACCCACACATGCAGAGGTCCTCAACAAAAACATACCCAAACAAAAGAGACCTCTGAGGCAAAAACACATGCGAACTCCACTGCCCACCTCACCACACACCACACATAGTCCACACACCTGTGTGTCACAGCCACTAAGGCCTAATCATAAACCAACATATTAGCCATAGGAGACTCCATTGTGACACACACAGATGTGCCCTTCACAAGGGTGGATAAGGAGAAAGTCACAGTTAGTTGTTTTTCAGGTGCTAGAATCCACCATATCACCCATGTACTCAAGTGTCTCAACAATAGGTACTATTATGACTGTCATAGTCCGTGTTGGTGGGAATGACTTGAGATGTATCCCCCCCCCCCCCGGACTATATGAAGAGAGACTTGATCAAGCTTACTGAATATGTGTCTCAGGCAGGTATGTCCCTAACCTTAATCAGCATTCTACCATCACCCACAATGATGGCTCAATACATTCAGAAAATGATTAACTAACAATTGGCATAGTTTCTGATGTCATTCCAAGAGTTTCCAGTACCTGACAGCGTGGGAAGACATGATCAACAGACCACGATGCTTTGCCAGAGATGGCCTGCATCTGTCTCCCTTGGACTTCAGGCTTCTGGCAAAGGCTCTTGCCTCCCCCATAGTGCCTTTTTTAGGCAATGCCATGATGTTAAAACTACCAATATGAAAATTTCATCAAAATGCAGTACCATTAGGTACGCTATTCAACCAAAGCCTGAGTACTGGCATTATCCCAGCCAAGTGGAGGACAGCCACTGTCATCGTTTTGCACAAAGGTGGAATGTCCACCGATCCAGAAAATTATAAACCCATTAGCCTAACTAGCCTGATCTGCAAGACTGTGGAACAGATTATTATGGACTTCATCAACAAGGACATTGGAAACCTCCAAACATTCAATCCCACACAGTTTGGTTTCATCAAGTGGAGGTCAAACCTGTTTAATTTGGTCAACTTCTTTGAGACAGTCACCAAAGCCATGGATGAGGGGAAGATGGTGCAAACCACCTACATTGACCTGGCCAAAGCACTCAATACTATTCCCCACTCAGGTATAATAGATAAACTCTCTCAACTAGACATCACCTGTATGTTAACAGATGGATAGCAAACTGGCTCACTGATAGAACTACCTAGTCAAAATAGGAGAAGCCGCCTCAAGTAGTAAACCCATAATAAGCGGTGTACCCCAGGGATCAGTCTTGGGGCCTCTGTTGTTTTGGATATATTTTTCTACGGTGCAGACCAAAACCAGTGGGCTATGGCTGACCAAGTTTGCAGATGATTGCAAGGTAGGCATTGTCATCAGTTCCCCTAGTGATGTGGACAGCCTAGAAGAGGTTCTCACTCAAACAAATGACTGGTGCCAGAAACATGGCCTCAACCCGAATGCCAAAAAATGCATCATCATCCCTTTTGGGGAGAGTGATGTCCCCACAAATTTTCACATTAATAACAAGGTCCAAAGCACACAATCATTCATGAGGGTCTTGGCATCCAGGTTGATAGCAAACTGACTTTTGACCACCATATTGCCAACTTTGTATGGAAAGCTTTCCACATGGCGCACTTCATTAGCAAGAGTATCTCATCTAGGGACAAGGAGGTCATAACATCCATGTATTCTTCCTTTATAAGATCCATTATTGAGAACAACACCCCTTTCTGCATTTACTTCTCAAAGAACATGCAGCAGCTAGAGAGACCACAGAGGTTGCTCACCAGGAGATTCCAGGGCCTCACACATCTACCCTACACAAACAGGCTAAAAGCCCTGTCCCTCTACTCAGTCTCATACAGACACCTCAGACATGACATTTGTCTGGCATACAAAGCAATCTCAGACCCCGCCTTGATGGGAATGCCCCACATCCACAAGTCAAACTTCACTCGAGTAACCCACACACATGACCTCAACCTGGTCTGTGACATCAATACAACTTGTTGGCGGGACAGATTTGTGTCCCAGAGACCCCCCCCTTCTGTGGAATACACTCCTTCTCCATGTCAAGCAGAGTACGTCATTAACCCTTTTAAAGCGCAACCTGGATAGCAGACAATACACCCCTTGGATTCCACCTGTGTACCTGCTGGACAGGGGCATCGGGTGCTGACTTGCCAGAACATGGGCTAAATTTTTGGCTAGGCTTTTAAGGGCCTCAGTGCCAATAGCCTAGTAATTTCCTATGATGCTATGATCATATGATGAACAAATACTCATAGTTATATCAAAATCTTAAACAATACTATATGAGGAAAACTTTATGGTTGCAGTTTTGTCCTAACTAATACACCCCACAAATCCTTAGTTACCTCTGTACTAACATGCTAATCCCCATATAGATGCCCTTAATACTCTGGGACCCAAATGGTTTACGGTGCACAGCTAGGCTTATAAGGGCCCTAGTGGTCATTAGCCTTGTAACAACCTATGAATGTATATACAATAAAGTATGAAAATAGCATTCAGTGCATTTATTTATTTATTTGTCTGTTTATTTATTTATTTATGTATTTATTTATTTATGTTGACCAGGAAAAATCCAACTGGGTAAACCCCATTTTCAGGGAGGCCCAAGGAGAAAAGCTCCTTATTTAAGTTACACATGATGTATATTTATAATTGCAGGATAAAAACATCTATACATGAGCTTATTTACATGATTTTTAAATATTTTTTAAATATTTCTTACATTAACATAGCATTTTACCACAAGAAACAAGACATAAATGAAAGTAAATTGGTTAATTATTGATTAGAGAAATAACATACAATAGCAATTAATGTATTTAAAGCACGATGGCTGGGAAAAGCTCAAATTCTTTTTGATAATTTGTGTTTTTGAGTTTAGTAATAATTGGCAGACAAATAGAATGTAGCTTAGAAAATTATAAGAGAGATTCGAAAGGAGAAGTTATGGCAATGAGCAGGAAGATAAATGGACAGAGGAGGAATTGTAGTTAGTGGTGGGGTGTGAGAAAAGGAGGAAGGGTAAGAGTTTAAAAGGAAGTGCAGTGGGAGGAGTGATAAGGTTAAAAAAATTGGGTAAGCAAAGTGGCTGTAAGAGTTGGAGAAAAGTAATCAGAGTAAAGCTAGCTGGGTGAGCCGGAAGAACAGAGCCATCTTTGACTCAGGTACTGTTCAAGCAAAGTTTTGAAACTATTTAAGTTTTTAATCTGTTTTTACTATGAGGGGATTTCATTTTTGACACATAATGAGAGTAGAAAGAGTCTCCAGCAGTGTTGTCTTAGCGATACATAGTAAGAGTTCATTGCTACAACAAAGGTTTCTAGTGGCTTTGCAGTAGAGCATTTTGTAATGCTAGGCATTTGTCTGGAGAGTACAAATAGGTTGTGGGCAATGATTAATTGTGAGTATGTCAACTGGTTTGGAATTTTAAGCCATTTTAATTCTTTTAATGCAAGGCAGTAGTGTGTTTTATAAGGCTGGGTGGTTGCAAATTTAGCTATTTTGTAGTAGTAGGAGGTTAATTTAGTTTTATACATAATGTTGATATTTGTTCATAGGTTCATAGGTGTGTACTAGGCTAATGGCCCTGGAGCCTTTACAAGCCTAGCCCACAGAAGTGCCCTGGCATCATGACGCCCGACATTAGTTTCCAGTGCCTTTATCAAATAGAGTCACTGGAGTGATTCCCAGGGTGAACTTTCTATTTCCAATCCACTCATCAAGATTTCTCTTGAAAAGGGCCAGTGAAGTGCTCTGCTTGACATGTATGGGAAGTCTATTCCAGAGCATGGGCAGTCTTTGGTTATGAACCTGTCCCTACAGCATATTTTGTTTATTGTGGTAATGAGGTTGAGGTCTCTGGAGGGTGTGGTGTGGAAGGATTGGGATTTCTTTAGATGTAGCATTTCTAACAGAGCTGCTTTGTAAGTCAAGCAGAGATTGCCTCTTAGTAGACGATATGAGACAGAGAATAGTTGGAGTTTTTTAAGTCTGTCCATGTAGGACATGTGTTTAAGGCCTAGGATCCTAGGATGTGAGGTACTTTTGTGGCCTTCAAGCTGTTGCATGTGTCTAGTAAGGTACATGCCAAATGGGGCATTATACTAAATGGCTGGCCTAATAAGGGAAGAGTAGAGAGAGATGATGACCTCTTTCTTCCTGGATGCAAAATGCTTGGTAATGAGATGTGCCACATAGAAGGACTTTCTGACCACAATGTTAATGTGGTGGTCGAAGGAGAGGTTGCTGTCCACCTGTGTCCCTAGATCTCTAATAATGCCTTTAGTGTTCAGTGGGCTCCCATCAATGTGGTAATTAGTAGGAAGTGATTTTTTTTCCCAAAGGGGATGACAATGTAATTTTTAGCATTAAGCTTAAGCCATGGTTTCGACACCAGTCATTGGTCTCAGTGAGGCCTTTCTGTAGGATGTCTACATCACTTGGGGTGTTGATAATGGCTCCCAGCTTTCAGCTGTCTGTGAACATAGTCAGCCAGAGTCCCTCTGTGTTGGCCTAGACTTCTGGGAAGTAGATGCCAAACAGGAGAAGACCCAGGACCAATCCCTGTGGGACTCCACTCGTGACTGGTCGGCAGTCTGACTTGGAGTCTGCTACTTTCACACTGTGGGTTCTATCTGTGAGCCAGTTTGCAACCCACCTAGTGATATAGGTGTTGATGCCTAGTTTGGTGAGTTTATAAATAATTCTTGAGTGGGGTATGGTATCAAAGGCCTTGGCCAAATCGAGGTAGGCTGTATGAACTGCCTTGCCTTTATCCACAGCTCTGGTGACTGATTCAAAGAAGTCAACCAAGTTGAGCAGGCATGATCTACCTTTCACAAAATCAAATTGTGTGGGATCTAGAGTTTGGAGATTCCCTCTATCCTTGTTAATTAGGTCCATGATGATGCACTCCATAGCCTTACATATAAGACTCATCAGGCTAATGGGGCGATAGTTCCCAGGGTCTGTAGTCACTCCCCCTTTATGGAGAGGGATGACTGTAGCGGTGCACCATTCGGTAGGGACAAAACCTGAGGTGAGGCTGTGATTGAACATGGCACACAGATGTGGTGCCAGTTCACTTTGTAGTTCATGTAGAACACATCCAGGGATATTGTTGGGTCCCATGAAAGATGTATTCTTGACCTTGGACAATGCAGCTTTAACCTGTGTTGCAGTAATGCTGGGTGGCTGGCATTTCTCCAGTATTGTGAATGGTCCTTTGGGAGGGATAGAGGGGTAAAGTTGGCACTGAATCTGTCAGCCAGTATGTTGGCAATATCTGTTGGCTAAGTATAGGAGGTACCATTGTGCAGTAACTCAGAGCAAACCTGGGTATTGCCATGGAGATTCTTGATATAACTATAGAAGGCTTTGTGGTTGCTTTAAGTGTCTGCCACAATTCTACCTTCATAGTTGGCTTTAGAGGTTTTGATGAGGGATTTCAACTTTTTCTTTAGGCTAATAAGGGAGTTTTTCCAGTCTTGGGACTTCACCCTTTTCTGCAACAATTTCTTCCCTCTGTTGTAGAGTTTATTAATGGCAGGGGACCACCAGATTGGCATCTTTTTTTTTGGAGGAGAGCGTCTTCTTCTTCTTCTGTTGGGTATGACTAGTTCCATGCATTTATGTACATGTTCATACAGTGCATTGGTGTATGATTCAGCAGTCATGCATCTATTTTCCATTGATATGGGTGCCGTGAAGTTAGCTACCTCTATTTTTAGGAGCCCAAAGTCAGCTTTGGAGAAGTTTTTTATGGTGGTTACCTTTGTGAGGGATGTGGGTAAGATGTGGATTTCCATGGTGATTAGTTTGTGGTCGGATCCAAACAGGGAAGAATTGACTATTGGTGTAGAGCAATGGTTGCCCATGCTAGTAATAACCAGGTCAAGGATGCTGCTTCCTGTAGTGGCGGTAAGAATGAGCTGGCCCAGGGCATTGGAACTGATGAATTCCAGGAAGCACTGGGAAAGTGTATTGGTGCATGAGTAGTTTTCCCAGTTGATGGAAGGGTATTTGAAGTCACCTAGTATGAGAGTGTTGGGTTGGACCCTAATAGTTTCCAGGGTGCTTAGGAACATGGAGTGAGAGTCTTGGGACATGGTTGGGGACCTATAACAGGTTATGACCTGAATCACCATCTTATCCAATGTTAGCAGTACCTGAAGTATCTTGGATGTGTTATGCTGGACTACTAGTCTGGAGGTGTATTTCCTTTATGAATATGGAGACACAACCGCCTTTGAAGCTTCGCTCCATGTTCTGGGGCCGAAAGGTATGGAATGAGTTATAGCCTGGTAGTGCAGGTGTGCTTTCTGCTCCTTTAAACCAGGTCTCCGTTACAGCACAAATGTTGATGTTCTCCATTTTTGGAGTGCTTTGAGTAAGTGCATCTTGAGATTCAGACTTGTAGCATTGAGCAGCATGACCTTCAGATTGCATTTATTTTTAGCCATTATGGTGGTAATTTGGTCTTTGGAACATTGCCTAAAAAAAGCACTATAAGGGTGGCAATAGCCTTAGCCAGTATCTGAAAACCCAGGGGTGACAGATGCAGGCCATCTCTCGCAAAGCATTGAGGTCTGTCAATCATGTCATCCCAAGCAGACAGATACTGGATCCCCTTAGAATGACATCAGAAACTTAGCCAATTGTTGAAGTCAATAATTTTCTGCGTGTATGCAGTATCATTCTGGGAGATGGTAGGATGCTGCTCAGGGCTAGGGTCATGCCTGCCTGGGCCACATAATGAGAGAGCTCCTCCATGTCTCTTTTCCTGTAATCCAGGGAGGTGTGTTTCAGGTCATTCACACCCACATGGACAGTAACAGAGTCATACTTGTACTTGTTGTGGAGTGAACTGAGTGCGTGTGTTATGTGTCGGATTCTGGCACCTGATAGACAGTTGATTGTTACATTCTCCTTATTCAACCTAGTGAGTGGGACATCAGTGTGCCTCACTATCGAGTCACCTATGATTAGTGTATTGGGCAAGCTGTTTTGCCTCAGGGGCTTAGGTTGAGGGGCACACTGTGTAGGTGAGCTATGTGTCTTATGGTCTGTGCTGTGTTGTGGTGGTCAAGTGCGTTTCTGCCTTGGAGATCTCTGCTGTTTGGGTAGATTTCTATTGAGAGCCTCCACGAAGGTGGGTGTGTGGTTTGTGTTTTTATGTGAGAGCTGTGATGGTGGATGTTCTGGTGGGCTATGTGTTGCATATGGTGTGGTGCAGGTGTTGACCTTCTCCTCTTGACCAGCTATTCCGGTCTTGGCTTGAGAGTGCATGGCTTCCAGTTTGGATAAATAAGTGCATCTCTCACAAGTCTGAGTGTTGGGAGGTAAGAGGAGAGGGTTGTCTGTATACATGAGGCAGTTTCTACACTGCCTCAGTATGCCCAAGTTCACCAGATTAATAGGAGAAAGCTCAGGGAACTGACATTTAGACATGCCAGGAGGGATGGTCATTATTATTAAGTACTGGAGCTGTTTCCTTATATATTCCTTTTACAGGAACAATGTCACTCAAGTTGTCTGAGTCTGTACAGAGCACTCCCAAACACTTGAAGGGAAATTAGAAAGAAATTTTATTGAAAAAATAAAGAATTAGCTTGTCAAGAATGATGAGAAGAGGGGAGTTGCATGAATGGCTACTGCCTGGCTACCAATAATGCTGGTCTCAGAACAGCTTCACTCTGTTGAGATACAATACTCCTTTTGCTTCTTCTCTCACCAGAAACAAAATGTTAACACCATTCCCAAGAAGAGAAGCAGGCCATGGCTTGTTTGGTGATCCACAATCTTGTCTCAGATGACGTAAGGGTCTGCAGGCTTGTAGCCTTTTTCTGGTAGATACCTCGAATAGCAACTAGACCAATCAGGTATGTTAAGCATAGAGACTCAACCAAGAACCAGAATCAGTCAGTAATCAATACACTCTACTCCTACTCTCACCAGGATCAGAATATAAGCACAGATTCCAAGTTGTTACCTATAACGCAGTTATTAGGCTTTCTGGTGATCAGCAGTCTCCAGGAAATAATGTAACTGCACTCCTTCTCTCACCAGGAGAAAACAGAAGCACTAATCCCAAGATGACTAAGAATAGGGGAAGCATATAATAAAGAAGGAAGGAGGTTTGCTGCTGCTAAGGAAATCCTTGCTTTATCTGGCAGGTAATATGTGGCCCTATACAGGGAGCTGAGTTATTGCTGAGTTTTCATGATGGAATGAAGTATGTGATGATCAGAACTGTGGTTGTCACCTATTATGACACCGAGTAGTTTAGTTTGACTTATGGTTTCTGTTTTTGTGTTATTACTTGAGGTAATATGAAATGTGTGTTTCTGGCTAAGGAGTTATTTTGGAGTAAATAATATAAGTTAGTGGGTTTTTCTGCATTAAGCATTAAGTTAGAATTTTTTAGCCATATTTCAATGTCAGTGAAATATTTTTGAGTGGTCAGGAAGGTCTCTCCAAACACCATTATATTGGGCGACTTCAACTACCCAAACATAGACTGGGAGCATTACTCTAGCTCCAACACCCTAGCCCAAAGGTTCCTAGAATTTATAAACTCAAATGCTATGGAACAACTTGTTACCACTCCCACAAGAGGGGAAAACATACTGGACCTGATCATCACTAACATGGGGACTCTATGCTCCAGACCAGAAGTGTATCCCTCATTGGTAAGATCAGACCATAAACTAATCTCACTGGATATTCACATACCAACTCCACCCCCTGCCCTGAAAACCACAGTGAAAAACTTCTCTAATGCAAATTTCACACTCCTCAAAACCGAGGTGGAATCCTTCAAAGCCCCCGGGCCTGTGGAAAATACGGCCCAGACAGCAGTATCCTTTATAAACGCATTCTATGAACACCTTCAGGAATGCATGGATCATGCAATCCCAAATAAAACCAAGTCCCAATCCTCCAAAGGCAGATGTCCTGTCTGGTGGACCCCAGCCATAAACAAACTATACAATAGAAGGAGGAAGCTACTACATGATAGAGCAAAATCCCAAAAAGGGAAGGCATCTCTGATCAGTATTAGCAAAAAACTATGGGCACTCATAAAATCGTCTAAGGCCAGCTTTGAGAAAAATTGCACAGGACACTAAGGATAATCACAAGGCTTTCTTTAGTTATGTTAGGAACCTGGGTGGGAATTCCCAGATATGCTCAGAATTAGTCCAAAATGACAAAAATACACCAAACCCACAGACATTGCCAACATCCTAGCTGACAGGTTCAGCACAAACTCCCCCCCCCCCACCAAAAGGGCAAATATCTATCCCAGCAGAGTGCTGCCCCCTGACATCTCAGATGCTCAGGTAAGAGCTGCCCTCTCCAAAGCAAAAACACAGCATCAGTGGGACCAGGCGGTGTCCCAGGCTGCCCTACATGAACTCCAAGAAGAGCTAAACCCAAACATAAAACTACTGTTCAATCTCAGCCTTACTAAAGGATATGTACCCAAAGAGTGGCGACAGCAACAGTGGTCCCTCTCCACAAAGGTGGTGCCTCAACAGATCCTGGAAACTATCACCCCATAAGCCTGACTAGCTTGGTCTGCAAAGCTATGGAAAGGATCATCATGGACCTCATAAATAAAGATATTGGGGACCTACAGACACTGGATCCTACCCAGTTTGGCTTTGTTAAGGGCAGATCCTGCCTCTTAAACCTGGTTGATTTCTTTGAAACAGTCACTAAGGCCATTGACGAGGGGAAGGTGGTCCACACAGCCTACCTGGACCTCGCAAAAGCCTTCGATACAATACCCCACTTGGGCATTATAGATAAGCTCACCAGCTTAAATATAAACCCCTATGTCACTAGATGAGTTGCAAACTGGCTCAAGGACAGAACCCACATGGTTAGAATTGCTAGAGCCATGTCAGACTCCAAACCAGTTACAAGTGGCGTCCCACAAGGCTCAGTCCTGGGACCTCTCTTGTTCGGTATATATTTCTCGGAGGTACAGGCCAACACAGAAGGACTGTGGCTGACCAAGTTTGCAGATGACTGCAAACTGGGCGCCATAATCGACACTCCAGCCGACACAAGCATCCTCCAAAAGTGCCTCATAGAAACAGACAACTGGTGCCAGAGCCATGGCCTCAAGCTAAACGCCAAAAGTGTATAGTCATCCCTTTGGCAAAAACAAAGTGCCCACAAATTACCACATAGGTGGTAATCCATTAAGTACAGAAGAAGTAATTAGGGACCTGGGGACCCAAGTTGATAGCAATCTCTCATTTGACAACCACGTGGCCAAAGTGGTTAGAAAAACATTTTATATAGCCCACCTAATCATGAAGGGATTCACATCTAGATCAGGGGAGGTCATTGTGCCTCTTTACTCATCCCTCATCAGGCCCATAATTGAGTACAATGCCCCTTTTGGGATGTACCTTACCAGACACCTGCAGCAACTGGAAAGACCCCAAAAGTACCTCACCAAGAGGATCAAAGGGCTCAAACAGATGCCATATGCTGCCCAGTTAAAGAAACTCCAGCTCTACTCAGTGGCATACCACCTGCTCAGAGGTGATCTGTGCCTGACGTATAAAGCCATGTCCAACCCAGAATTAATGGACACGCTGCACCTCAGAAAATCCAAATCCCATTGAGCTACACGCTCGAGAGACTTGAACCTCAGCACTGAAATAAATAGGACATGCTGGAGGGACAGATTCATAACCCAGAGGCTCCCTTCACTCTGGAATAAAATCCCAGTCCAGGTTAGGCAGAGTCCCTCATTGACTCTCTTCAAGAGGAATCTTGATGAGTGGATGGGAGATTGTAGGTTTACCCCAGGTATCACTTCTGTGTCACTGTTAGACAGAGGCACAGTATACTAACCTCGAAAAAGGGCATAGCAAAATTATTTTAAAATGGGTGGTGAAAGCCAAACACACTCTGGCTAGGCATATAAATGCCCTAGGGCAGATAGCCTAGTATGAACCTATGGACCTATGAGTGATTTCCTGTAATTTTGTTATGGATGTGGCAGAGAAAGTAAGGTTTGAATCGTTGGCATATTGTATGAGAGTGGCAAGTGTTGTGGCATTATGAAGGTTATTTATAGAAATATTAAATAGAAGGGGGCCAAGTATTGACCCTTGGGGAAGACCAACAGACATTGCTTGAAATCCTGAAATTTTTGTTGACATTTAATTGTCTGCTGACAACTGCATAAATAACTGTGAAACCAAGAGAAGGAGAGGTAAGTGAGACCTAGTGTTGTAAGTTCAGAGAGGAGCTTTTGGTGGGACAGTGTGTCAGATGCTTTCCAAAGGTCAAGGGAAAACTGAAGAAACAAGGTTATCCTCATTTCTGTATTGGTTTACTATGCTGGTGAAGTTGAGGAGGGCAATAGTAGTACTGTGGTTGGGTCTGAAACCATGGTTGGTGTTGGAGAAGAGGTTTTGTTTGGTTATAAGTTTCATAAGCTGAGAGTGAATATATTTCTCATGGATTTTAGAGAAAGTAAAGTTGAAGAAGGCAACAGCAGTACTTTGGTTGGGCCTGAAACTACGCTGGGTGTTGGAGAAGAGGTTGTGTTTGGTTATAAGTTTCATAAGCTGAGAGTGAATACATTTCTCTGGATATTAGAGATGGGAGATAGGATAGCAATAGGTCTATAGCTTGTTAACTCTGTTGACATACCTCCTTTGTGAGGGGGTATAATAATGTATTTTTTCCAGATGGATGGGACATAGTTTTCAGTTATTTACTGGTTGATTAGAATGGAGACAGGGAAGGCTAGTGCTTCTGTTCCTATTTAGAGGAATTCATTGGGAAGGTTACTGGCAGCTGAGGTTGTTGTTTTTAATTTGGCTAGTAATATTTTTATGGTTGTTGTTGGGACAGGCTGAAAACTAAAACACATTGTGTTACTTTGAAGAACAAGTTGGAGAAGTAAAGTGAGGTAGTCATCGTTTAGTGATAGAACTGACTGGATAAAATGAGTGTTGAACTGAGTGGCAATGGACTCTTTGCTGTTTGAAGCAGAAGGACAGAATGCAGTGGTATGACCGGGGTGTGATATTTATTTAGACAAGACCAAAAAACCTTGGGATTGTTTTGGTGCTTTTTTTTGGAGATTACTGTCATATGATTTCTTGTCAGATTTAACAAGGATCTTGGTACAGTTTTTGAGATAACTAAAATTTTGATAGGCATGTTGTATTTTATTCTTATACCGTTCTTTCTTTGCGTTATCTCTTTGCAGCATGAGCTATTTGGTCTCTTTTGTCAGTCATGGCACTGTTGGATTTTACTCTTGTTGTCTTAACTGGTGCTAAATCATTTAGTATTTTTAGAGAGGTGTAACTGAAGGGAGTAACTGCTTCATCAAGGGGCATTATTCATAATTCATTCCAGTTGTAGTGGGACAGGGCTGTAGTAAATGTGTCTTTGTCAAATTTGGTTAAATTGTGTACTTGTTTATATATTATTTATTTGGGAGAAACATGTTGCTTGATTACATAGGTTAGGAGGTGGTCACTTATAATATGTAGTAAGTAACCAGAAGATTATATAGTATGGAGTTTGTTTGTCAATATCCAGTCCAGTGTGGACTGCCTGTTAGCATTTTTGTTGATTTTAGTGGTAGAAGTTATGAGCTGGGTGAAGCCAAATAGTTGAATGGAGTCTTTGGGGGCTACTGCTGTTTATGGCTTGTCAATCTACATTTAGGTCACCTAAGATTAAGGTTTCCTTGAGTATATTTTCAGATATCCAATGTAGAGGATATTTTCAGCTGTGGTAATTTTTTTTGCCTGGGGAAATGTATACTGCTGAGATACATACAGATTTCTTTTGGATGATTTTGAGGTATGCAATAGGAAGTTCAACATTATTAAAATTTGGGCTAGTTAGATGAGCTAGAGTTATTTCTAAGTTGTTTTTATAAATAATAGCATTGCCACCTGCTCTTTTAAGATTTCTGTCCATTCTGAGTATGTTGAAACCTGGGGGAATAATTTTGTTACCAGTTATTTCTTGTTTTAGCCAGGTTTCAGTGGCAATTAGAATGACTGGAAAGTAAAAATTTAGACATGCATGGATATTGTGAATTTTGTTGCAGATGCTTCTGAGGTTAATGTTGAAAAGAATGAGGTTGATTTCATTATCTGATGGGAGAATTGTGTTCAGAGCATTGCAAAGTAATGGGTTGGCCATGGTGGGTAGTTAATGTGTGGGTCTGGGGTTAGGGTGAATATTTCCATTAAGTTTCAGGATGGATGGAGGTGGGGTGAGTAGAGCTATGGAGCCATTGTATTTGTATTTGACTTTCAGTACTGCGGATAAAGTGCTATTCTTAACTTTAATATATCTATAAGAGAACAGATCTGAACGTGTATATTGGTACAGAGAAGTAGAGATAGACAAAGAGAAAAAGCAGGTTTTGTGATGTAATGCATGTGTTTTTGTGATAGAGTTGGGATATGATGCTGGAATATTATGGTAGTTAGTGAAGTGGGCTAGTGTTGTGAGTGGACAAAGCAGTAGCAATTGACTTACTGTCATTGTGAGTTGAAATGTAAGAGTTTAGATGCTAGGTAGAAGAAGGTGGAGATTTGGTAAGATGAGGGCTGTGTGGTATATTAATGAAAGGGGTGTCATGAGAAATGGAGAGAAAGAGGTGTGGTAAAGGATGGGGAGATGTTTGCAGGATAGTATATGGATAGTTAAGGTAGTGGAAAGTGATTAAGTCATGTGGGGGAGGAGACAAAAAATGTGTATTGATGAGAAGGATAGTCTGAAGTAGTAGCAAGTAGATATATGAGGATCTGAGCTTTTATATGGAATATTGTTTTGGGTAGCAAAATTTGATTATCTGTTCTAACAAAGGATGCTAACTAATCTTAAAGCAAGATAGTCATATATAGCATTTACATAAATGATTTTACAACTAGTCCAGAGGCTGCCTAACTGAGTATGCTAATTGTCTGTTTTATGCATGGTAGGTAGACTGCAATCGGTTATTCCAGCCTAATAAGGTACTTGAGGTGAAGAAAAGAGAAATTAAGTGATGGGTTTGGGTTAGAAGCATAAACAGGCAGCTCATTTGGTGAAGTATGATACAGTTTGGCTCTAAATTCTTAAGACAGATGAGAAGTTCCCAGAATGTGATTCACAGTTTAGGGCCCAGGACAGAGAAAGTGTGGTCTGAGCTAGCTGGGCTATTGGTACATCTGTGGAAGACAGGGTCTTCTCTGACTGAAAATTAAATTCATATGTGGTTGTCTCACTAGTCAACTTTGAGAAGAGAAATGGGCAGGCAGTTTGTATAGGATAGAAAGTTATAGACTTCAGAGGCTGGAGAGAGAATAAACCAATAAATTCTGTTTGGGAGAGTTTGTAAGATGGTGAGGATTTCTTGGAGCAGCAGGCAATAGTGGGAGGTCATAATCAGGTTGAGGTTCTACCCTCAGAGGTGAGGACTCTAAAGATTTTATGGCAAAAATGTAATGTTCAGTTGATCTTTGCTTTAGGAGGTAATGTGATATGCTATAGTAGCAGATGATCTCCTGTACTCCCAAAGTATTTAAAGGTGGTAATGGCTTCGATGTTGTTGTTGTTGGATTCTGTGGAAAAATCTGGAACCTGATAGAAGTTCAAAAGTACATAACCTGGTGTAAGCCTGTTTATAGATAGGCCTTACACAGAAGTATGTCACTTGCACTGAGAGCAAGTCTTTATTTGTAGTTTAAAGCTTACATATTTGTTTTTCTTATGCCAGGGGGATAGTCTACTGAGAATGACTCTGTAAGAATTAGAGAAGAATATAAGATCCTCTGCACTACATGTACAAAAACAAGACTATGATTTATGAAGACAATGATACTGATATGTTGAAAACACATGGACTGGGCAAGTCTAAATTTGTGTTATTTCTCTTCAGAGTGAAAATAATTAAGATAGATCTAATAGAAGAAAGGATGGCTTGCCATGCTTTTTTGGGAAAGAAATGAAATGGAATGGTCAGTTTACAAGGGGTTAAGCTTTTGGCTAGAAGGTATTAGTGATCTTAGATTGTAAGGGGTAGTTTTTTGTTGAAATCTGCTGGTAAATAAGGGGAATTATTATAGACTGAAAAGTTTGTCTAGGAAAGATCCTAGCAGGAATAATGTTTTATGCTGATATGATAGCCATTTGACTTTGGGGAGGGTTGGACATGGTGTTCCCAGAGTGATAAAAGTGTAATGAACCTACAATGCATAGGCAGTATGAGCAAATGTAATAAACTGTGACATTGTATAGTCTGCAATATGAGGACAAATGTAATAAACTGTGACAATGTATCGTCTGCATTATGAGGACAAATGTAATAAACTGTGACAATGTATTGTCTGTAGTATGAGGACAAATGTAATAAACTGTGACAATATATCATTTGCAGTATGAAGAGAAATGTAATAAATTGTGACAATGTATCATCTTTCAGTATAATCGCAAGTATAATGTTATATTCTACTTACGAATTTCAACATCCAATAAATTAATACTGTTACGGTAAACAGAAAGGAGAAATCGGATTCATTTTTGAAAACAAGATAAGCATTATTTTTATGGTTATTACATAAAGGATAGCAAATTTTGGAATAGCTGAATATATTGCTGGATTGGTTGCCAAGAATGGTTATAATTCAAGAAAATTAGATAAGCACAGAGCTATGGCTGTGACTTACAGACAGAGAACACATGTACCAGTAATATCTAAGGCTATATTTTCCTAACTCTCGGTTAGGGGTGGGGTGACACAAGTCCTGTTCATGGCTAGGTATAAGTAGATACACCAAGACGTTGTACAACTTTACACACATATTGGTGAATCAAGGCAGAGAGTGCAGATTAAACCTTTGGCAAGTGATGCCCATAGCTTAATCTTGATAAGAGATTATAAAATGATAGAATTATTGAATAATGGTGCACTGGCTTGGGTTTGTGGGTAGTGCATGCATGCAAAGACTGTTTAATGTGTAAATATTTCTTTAAAGTGGATAGCTTCTTGTCACTATTAAACAAATAATTGAAGGCAATATGCTAAACGATGTACAGCAGTTACTATATATAATATATATGCATAGATAAACCAATAGAAATAGCCACAGACGTTCATGCATGCAACAGTTTTTATGTTAGCAAAGCCATCAGACTTTATGTACTATAATTATGAAACATCTATATAACATTTTATTGCAAGAATATTAACAGTTTTGCCAAACATATACATTCCAAAATAGGGAACCATGTATCTAGCTTTATGGTACGGGTCAAGGGTAAAAATTGCAGTGGTTGATTTTGACAATTTCTTCTTATAGAAAGTGAATAGCAGATTAGACTAGTTTCATAAAGAGATGGTTAACATGAAACTTTTTCTTTAGAATCTTAGTTGATAAGTAAGGTGGTGCAAATCACATTCACTCACATTATTTACTTTTGAAAATGAAATTCTGGAACTTTTTTAGATTTGTTTGTACATCTAAATTAATTCACATACTTGTCTGAGCAGAATTTACAAAAAGGTAGACATGACTGGTAATTTGATGATTCAATTTTTTCAAAGTATAAAAATAAATTCTACGTGGCAAGTTAACTTTTTCTGGCACATACCACTTGTTTATATTAAGGCTATTCAGTAGTTTGGTGGTAAATCACAGCATGTTTTAAACTGTGCTATCTCAGACCATTCAGTCTTTCTTCATTTCATGCATGTATAGCTGATTAGCTCCAAATTCCAAGGCAGACTGTTACCCCAACCATAGCTGCTACTTGATGGGTCATTCATTTTTCTTCTCTATGCTGGCCTGTCTTTGATGACTAATCACAAACAGCAGTGTTTGCTTGTACCGTGACACTGCTCTTTCAGCCATCCATCTCACTCACAGCCGTTATCTTTGCACACTGTACCTAGAAGAGTGCTGTACACAAATAGCACGCCAGAAATTCAGAGTAACAGGCACCACACCAATCAGAGGGCCAGAAATTCAAAGTAACAGTCACCACACCAGTCAGAGAGCCAGAAAATTCATAATAACAGGCACCACACCAATCAGAGAGCCAGGAGAAGCTTTCTTTTCCTGTGATCACCTACTGCATTGGCAGGGAAGTGGTGTCTCCACAGGTGAACATTAACCTACACAGTGCTAAACAGATTAATGCTCATTTCTGCGTGCCCTTCATCTCAGTAACAAATATGAAGTCTTTAAAAGGGGGCTGCATGTTGAATTTGGCAGTCAGTGCAAAGACCACAGAAATCAACAGTGAAACAAAAAATGTTTAAATGCCAAAGTAAAGAGATTGAAAAGGGGAAGGCAGCTTTTTTGTCCTCCTTTAAGTTAACTTCAGTAGGCGCATTCTGGTTATTGGTCATAATACTCTGTCACAGTTTTTGGAAATATTACCCGAATGTCAAAGACCCATAAATCCATACAACATGGCACTTGCATTCCAGACTCATAGTACAGTCTTGGAGCCAAATACTAAGCTGTTATTTTTCTTTAACAAAAAGTGTAAGTTTGACTTTTTCTGTCCCAGTTAATTACATATACCCCGAGATTCTTGAAAGAAGTGGTAATTCAGGAAAACTACAGACTGACAAAGATTTGTTTTCCTTCACTGTAACAACAAAAAGGAATGAAGACAGAAAGTTAAATGTGATTTATACTCACATTTGTGGTAGCAGCACTTGCTGAATGAATAACATGTGAACATTCATGTTTCCCTTTAATGAAACACAAGACCACAGCAGAATGGATTTGAATGGCAGATCTTGCAAAACCTAATAAATTTGTTTTCACATCAGACTTACCATACAAACCCCTTTGGAGAGAGAAACATAATCAGCAAAGCTGTGGATATAGTGACACTCCTGAACATGACAATAATACTGGAGTGAGGCTAACAGCTGTCAGCTGACTTTGGCATTGGCAAAATGATGGGAAATACACAGAGACTGTTAATGACATCAATACAGAGGGTGCTGTAAGGCACTTGGAAAACATCCATATTCACAATTACAAATAATCTGCTACAGTAGCTTTGTAAGAGCCATTACAGATTAATTGAATAATGGTATGTACCATCCGACAGAATAGAAGAAAGGAATCTGATAAATGAAGCACAGTAAAAGGTTTAACATTTGTAATAAAGCACACAAACATGATAATAAATTGGGTTGAATTTAACACATAAAGCAGACCACTGTTATAATGTCACAGACAGTGGCAAAAGACTGACAAGAAAGGACCAAAGAGTGGTCATTTTGGTAGGTGTAAAGGCAACGGGCCACTATACCCTGGCAGTGCATGAATTTGATAGCATGTCTTATTGTAGATGGCTGACTCAAAGCAGAAAGAACACAGTGTATATTTGACATTATGAGGTACATGAATGCATGCAGCCACACTTACATTATTTTGTCAAGGTTTAGCATGTGCAGCCCTGAAGATGCCTTGAGTGGTTATGGCCACTGCAATAATTGCAAATGATTCCCATTTTGCATGGAATGCCTAAAGAGGCTACACTAACAGAAAAAAAATATGTTCAGATGATGATACATGGGAGCAAGTAATGCATAAATGGCCTGATTCCAAAAGACTTGCTCTCAGTGTAAGTGACCACTTTCACAGGGTGTAGGTCTTTTGGAATCTGGCACCTGGTCTAAGCCTGGTTATAGATAGACCTTACACTGAAGTATGTCACTTGCACTTAGAGCAAGCCTTTCAGAAGATGGGCAGACTTACACAGAGAGCAACACTTTTGAATCTGGCCCAGAGAGTTATTTTCAAGTACCAAGGAAACTAGACCCAGTGAAAGTTGGGTGGACTGAAACTAGAGTAAAATGGAAAAATTAGTATTTCATTGAAAACAGTCAATGGCCAAATATATTACTAGACAAAAGAGCAGACATGTACACAGGTTCACGCACATACACACACACACACACACACACACACACACACACACACACACACACACACACACACACACACACACGTGCACACATGCACACACACACACACACACACACACACACACACACACACACACACACACACACACAGACTCTTTCCTTAAAACATAGACAGATGATGAACTATTAATTGAAAAAAGAGGGATGAGAAAATACATTTATCAAGTAGTAAAGTACTTTTTTCCTTCAATTTTGTCTCACCCACCTTGCAGTCATGTACAGTCAGTCTCGGTCCAACTTTAGTGATGTTCATATGTATGACATCAGAGACGTAGGTGCAGAAATGTAAACAATCATAATTTCACTGCACCCTGTTAATTGAAACCAAAATTATTTTTTTTTTCCAGTAAATACCTGACAGTTGAGAAGTACAATGGGGATCCATAGTATAGTCCACATATAATAAAATAAAGGAATTGTAGACTACACCAAGATGTAGGGAAGGAAAACTACAGGAGTGAAACAGCAGAAAATATACTGGAAACACTGCAGTGTAACACTATCCTCCAAAGAATGGTGAAGGATTGCTCAGCCTAATACTGATGAGTAATAGTATCTCTAATTTTGACACCCCCTTTGGGATAGGAAAAAATAGGGGATGTAATGGCACATCGCGTGTTGCACTGTCATGCAGATAAGCCCATTGCCACAGCTAAACATGACTTCGCTCAGCCCACTGCCAATGAGAGCAGCAGATGTAACAGACCCCATCGTTCATATGTTATCCTAAAGTCATCTCCCCTGCAGTAATGGCAACTGAGGCCAAAACAGTTATGAATTAGCCCCTAACATGGCTGCAGAGATCTATGGACATAAACTGCAACAGGTAAATGAGTAATGGTTATAGAGCAAGACGAGTGTGCGTGTGTGTGTGTGTGTGTGTGTGTGTGTGTGTGTGTGTGTGTGTGTGTGTGTGTGTGTGTGTGTGTGTGTGTGTGTGTGTGTGTCTGTATGTGTGAGACAGTATGCCAGTAGTGTGCATGTGTGTGCCAGTGTGTCAGCGTCTGTAAGTCCGTTTATGACAGTATGTCAGTGTGTCAGCGTCAGTATATCAATATGCAATTGTGTGAGTGTTTCTGTGTGTGGGTGTTTGTGCATGTATGAGTCTGTTTCTGTGTCTGTCCATCTGTCTGTTTGCCTCTGCCAGTCATTCCAGTGGGGCGGTTGATGGCAATAAAACAATAAACGGCTGTAAGATTCTCCATCTCATTCCTGCCAAACTAGCATACCACACACACACACACACACACACACACACACACACACACACACACACACACACACACACACACACACACACTACACAGCCTTTGTAGAGGACTGTACCCTATGTCTCTCAATACAAGAGGTAATTTTGATGGCATAATGTCCATCAGCCCTGCAGTTGATCAATGTGTCTTCAGTGAACTGATTTCAGTGCTATGCATAACCTTGCAAAGGACACTGATGTTCATATGAAGATGGATTTACACATGGCATCTTAGAAGCATGTGTTCATCAGGTTTACTATTAAAATCTGGAATGGGACTTACATGTTCCCCAGTTCCCATAATGCCAGTCCTGAAATGTCGAATCCACACTACCAAATGATAGTGTGCATTCACTAATGTGAGATCAGTGTTCTGATATAGTGAGCATCAGGAAATTTACTCTTTTCCAACCTGTAGTGTGATCTTGGAGTTGGAATATATAATATGCAGGGGGTGTGAGGGGTGCAGAGCAGCTTGCCCCCATGCAAAATAGTAAAAAACTGTGATGTAAAATTAAATGTTTTAAGAAACATTAAGCGGAATAACCTGGATGTCTACCATCACCTCCTGCTATTTCATTTAACATCAAATGTGGATGTCAGAGATAGAGTGTTGAAAATTATAGGAAAATAGACATTTTGGTGCAACATTTTGTTTTGTGTTTTTGGCTATAATGTATTTTGACATTCAGCATTTCAATAGTAAACCAGTTCATCAGTATTTACTCTGTGAACAAACAAGGTATCACCCTTTTTGCAACAGTCTCAGTGACCATAGCATTCAAATTAATGCCCCTTTCCCAAATCCTAGTTCACTGCAGGCTCGGCACAGAACTGCAATAAATTACATTTTTGTCCAAATGCATGGTGAACCTTGCTGGATATAAACTGGCAGGTCCAATTTATTTAACATTACAATTGTTCAGTGATGCAAACTCCCTTTAAGCTGCTACCACACAAGGAGGAAATCATGATGAACACGTAGCGCAATTTGTTCATTCAGCTTCACTTTTTTCCAGAGGCCAACCCTTATGTACAATTTCCTTTTTAAATTGTTCAAAAACAGCTATACTAAAGAATAAGGACTTTAATAATGGGTGTGAACTTGAAGGGCTAAAGATATGTGAGCACCGTAAAGACTGGAATATTTAACATTAAGAACATTTTATCAAAACATGAACTAAGCTTAGGCAGTCCTTTTTAAGTCCTTCTAGCATACTGTAAAATGTTGACATTTCATAAGCAGCAACAGATCTGTGTATCACCTCACTTAGATGCTTAAAGTCTCAATTGTCTGGGAGTAGTTTGCACAGTACAATCAGCATTCTGCTTATCCTGATTTCACATTGCTACAGACGCTAGTCATTATGGTCTCCATTTTTTGTCAGGATGGATTTCTTGACCTCTTGACAGAGCCTTTTGGGATTCCTGTATGAAATGTATCAAGTTTAGCGATAGCTTATTTGTGAAAATGCTGCAGCATAAGGCATTGCAAGTATGTGGGGTATAGATTCAACAAATGTGAGTCACAGGAGATTCCAGCCATATGTACCACATCTATTATGTTAATCACTCTCTCTCCCCCTCTCTGTCTCACTCTTTCTGTCTCTCTCCCTCCCTCACTCTTTTTTTCTGTCTCTCTCATTTAACCTTAACATGTTTTTGCATCTCCTCCAGATTTCCTTCCAAAGTCTGAGTCACCTAGCCCTTACATTACTCCTGTCAGTTATATACTTCCTAAATCTGTTCAAGTGCAGATTTCTAGCCCTAATTACATGCCCCTCTTCAGTCTGCCCCTGTCTCTTGTTACTTATCCTCATCGGTCACTGACAGATGTGCAGCATCTTGGCAAAAGACAGCAAATAAGCGTATTTAGAAATTGATATTAATAGCTCAGAGCAAATATTTACAATATACTGTGTGAAACATTTGTTTATATGTATTACTTTACCACTGTAATGTCTTTGTTATGTAATCCTATTTGTAATAATTACTGTGGCATAAAGTAGTTACTTGGGGTACAGTTATTAACAGGTGATGAAGGGTTTAGATAAGAATGCACTGGAGAGTGCCAATGACAAAAAATACAGCGATCTACTACAGTTTACCACATCTCAGGTTTCAATGTACTTCCACTGAGTTTAGCAAAGCTCTAATGGTGAAGTTAATTAGAAATAGTGTGTTATTTTGCAGTGTTATGATTGATCACATATACTCACCAAAGTTTATAAAGGAAGTAATACCCTTATTCATTTATTTGGTAACAAGCTAAATGGATTGACTCATGTAGCCATTTCTGAACCATGTTCTGTATTTAATGACATTGTGAATCCACTCAGTTAATACATTAAAATCAAGATGAGCTTGCAATGTTAGGGTGATCAAATCCAAAAATATCTTTCTACATCTTTTTCCAAAATTATCTGCTTAACATTCATTTTCTGAACTTAGATCTTCTTGGTCTATTCACCACATAATCTAGTTTCAAACAAATACAGTGTAGGTTTCTTGAATTCTTCATTACAATAGTACTGAGCTCTGATCATTTCAGATTGCAATCTCCTCCACTCTCAATTGATCTATTTGGAAGAGGTATTTTGGAGTTGCTACATTCTCTCTAGCCAGAACATCATTCTATCTATTTAGTGGGATCTTTCTCCATGTCTCCCTCCTTCCAAGCTTTTCCCCCAGTCATTCTCTCCTTGAACATACATAATTTACAAAGTAAACACAAAATCAGTGAACTGCAAAGGTGAGGCTTCTGAACAGCAACAAGAATACTCCAAAAACAGCAGCTTAATTCAAATTTCTTCAACCACGAGACAAGGATCTGAATTCCACTCAGTTGCAACACAGTTTATTGGTACACAAGCGCTTTCACAAATAGCTTCTTCAGGTGTATAACTACCATTAAAATACACACTCTTTATATAGCACTTAAAATCAGTCACATGACTTCAATTAACAATTTAAAGGCATATATACATATTCTCAGTGCTATTTCTTAATGCAAGATCCAGAACTTTATATAATATAAAATGTTAAAAACATGAATAAAAATTGAACATTTCAACTATTCAGTGATCTCTTTTTCAATACTGGTCTTATAGGAATAGAGTCATTCAGTCCATGTCCTGAACTAGCCCTTAACCTAATAATCCATTCAGCTTCTTTCTCCTCAGTTCTTGCTCTTATATCACCCCCTCTTATATCAGTGAATTTTCTGCATAAAACAACAAATTTAAAAACATGTTCTTCATTGGTAACTGACACATGCTTCGCTAGTGCGTTAAAACTACTTTTTTTCTTGATATGATATATATGTTCTCTTATCCTATCTTTTAAGAGACAATCTGTTTTCCCTACATAAAATTTGTGACATGTTTGGCAGATAGCTAAATATACTACATGTGCTGTATCACATTTCGCATAGGTTCACAGGTAAAACATCTCACCTATATCTGGATGTTTAAATTGTGAATCATCACAGATAAAAATACAAAAATTGCACTTGCCACATGGTCTAGTACCTTTTTCATTTTCTTTACCTTTCAATTCTCTGTCTATGCAGAGTCTTCTTTTTAAGTTCTTCTTATTTTTAAAGCTAAATTGTGGTCTTGTGCCTACTAGCTCTTTCATTTTACAATCTGATGTTAATATATTCCAGTGTTCATTTATAATATTAGTGTACAATCTAACATCCCTTGAATAATTCAGACACATCCTAACATTCTTATGTGTCACCTACTCTCTCCCTTCCACTGTTTGTTTTGAAAAATATGGTTTGGCCTCATTCCCTCTTTTGCTCATTACTTCTTCCATATTTTTAGCTACCATTTTGTTGTCATAACCTCTATCTAACAATTCTTTTTCTGTCAAGAATAGTTGTTTCTCATATTCTTTAGTTTTTACACTCAATCTTGATGCCCTTAGAAACCGATTTTGTGCTACATTCCTGAAAATAAAATTAGGATGCATACTATCTCTGCTTAATAATTTATTTGCATGGCATGTCTTTCTAAACATCCTTGTGCTAACCTTGATTATATCATCTTTTTCCACATATACATCCAGAAAACTAATACCATCCATAGAATGATTCATGGTAAATTTAAGAAATTCTGTAGAATTATTAATAAATTCTAAGAATTCATATAACTGACTTTCTGTCCCCTTCCATAAAAGGAAGAGATCATCTACAAACCTTCTGTAAAAAATGATCATTTTGTCAAACTTTCCTTTTATGACATTTTCCATTTCCCATTTGGATATAACTGCGTTGGCATAACTATTCGCACAAGGAGTGCCCATTGCCACTCCATTCTTTTGCCAAAACATTTCTTCCATAAATACAAAAATGTTATTTTCAAGCACTAATTTTAACAATCCTTGTAATATTCTTATAGTTCTACTTCCAAATTCCTTATTCATTTCCAATAGATGTATCACATTTTTAATGCCAACTGTATTTGGTATAACTGTGAACAGTGAAACTACATCTAGTGTAACAAAAAAGTACTGTTCTGAAGCATCTATTTCATTGATAAATTCATATAAATCCCTGAGAAAATGCTCTGTGTCTTTCAGGATATATTTTGATTTATATATCAAAGCCTTGATTTATATATCAAAGTTTTTCTCAATGAATATTGAAGCTGGTTCAGTACATCAATTCTTTCCAGCCACTCATTGGGGGTCTAATAGAAGTTTTATGTAATTTAGGCAACCCCTGAATCTTTGGAATGGTTGGATTCACCACATAATCTAGTTTCAAACAAATACAGTGTAGGTTTCTTGAATTCTTCATTACAATAGTACTGAGCTCTGATCATTTCAGATTGTAATCTCCTCCACTCTCAATTGATCTATTTGGAAGAGGTATTTTGGAGTTGCTACATTCTCTCTAGCCAGAACATCATTCTATCTATTTAGTGGGATCTTTCTCCATGTCTCCCTCCTTCCAAGCTTTTCCCCCAGTCATTCTCTCCTTGAACATACATAATTTACAAAGTAAACACAAAATCAGTGAACTGCAAAGGTGAGGCTTCTGAACAGCAACAAGAATACTCCAAAAAACAGCAGCTTAATTCAAATTTCTCCAACCACGAGACAAGGATCTGAATTCCACTCAGTTGCAACACAGTTTATTGGTACACAAGCGCTTTCACAAATAGCTTCTTCAGGTGTATAACTACCATTAAAATACACACTCTTTATATAGCACTTAAAATCAGTCACATGACTTCAATTAACAATTTAAAGGCATATATACATATTCTCAGTGCTATTTCTTAATGCAAGATCCAGAACTTTATATAATATAAAATGTTAAAAACATGAATAAAAATTGAACATTTCAACTATTCAGTGATCTCTTTTTCAATACTGGTCTTATAGGAATAGAGTCATTCAGTCCATGTCCTGAACTAGCCCTTAACCTAATAATCCATTCAGCTTCTTTCTCCTCAGTTCTTGCTCTTATATCACCCCCTCTTATATCAGTGAATTTTCTGCATAAAACAACAAATTTAAAAACATGTTCTTCATTGGTAACTGACACATGCTTCGCTAGTGCGTTAAAACTACTTTTTTTCTTGATATGATATAGATGTTCTCTTATCCTATCTTTTAAGAGACAATCTGTTTTCCCTACATAAAATTTGTGACATGTTTGGCAGATAGCTAAATATACTACATGTGCTGTATCACATTTCGCATAGGTTCACAGGTAAAACATCTCACCTATATCTGGATGTTTAAATTGTGAATCATCACAGATAAAAATACAAAAATTGCACTTGCCACATGGTCTAGTACCTTTTTCATTTTCTTTACCTTTCAATGCTCTGTCTATGCAGAGTCGTCTTTTTAAGTTCTTCTTATTTTTAAAGCTAAATTGTGGTCTTGTGCCTACTAGCTCTTTCATTTTACAATCTGATATTAATATATTCCAGTGTTCATTTATAATATTAGTGTACAATCTAACATCCCTTGAATAATTCAGACACATCCTAACATTCTTATGTGTCACCTACTCTCTCCCTTCCACTGTTTGTTTTGAAAAATATGGTTTGGCCTCATTCCCTCTTTTGCTCATTACTTCTTCCATATTTTTAGCTACCATTTTGTTGTCATAACCTCTATCTAACAATTCTTTTTCTGTCAAGAATAGTTGTTTCTCATATTCTTTAGTTTTTACACTCAATCTTGATGCCCTTAGAAACCGATTTTGTGCTACATTCCTGAAAATAAAATTAGGATGCATACTATCTCTGCTTAATAATTTATTTGCATGGCATGTCTTTCTAAACATCCTTGTGCTAACCTTGATTATATCATCTTTTTCCACATATACATCCAGAAAACTAATACCATCCATAGAATGATTCATGGTAAATTTAAGAAATTCTGTAGAATTATTAATAAATTCTAAGAATTCATATAACTGACTTTCTGTCCCCTTCCATAAAAGGAAGAGATCATCTACAAACCTTCTGTAAAAAATGATCATTTTGTCAAACTTTCCTTTTATGACATTTTCCATTTCCCATTTGGATATAACTGCGTTGGCATAACTATTCGCACAAGGAGTGCCCATTGCCACTCCATTCTTTTGCCAAAACATTTCTTCCATAAATACAAAAATGTTATTTTCAAGCACTAATTTTAACAATCCTTGTAATATTCTTATAGTTCTACTTCCAAATTCCTTATTCATTTCCAATAGATGTATCACATTTTTAATGCCAACTGTATTTGGTATAACTGTGAACAGTGAAACTACATCTAGTGTAACAAAAAAGTACTGTTCTGAAGCATCTATTTCATTGATAAATTCATATAAATCCCTGAGAAAATGCTCTGTGTCTTTCAGGATATATTTTGATTTATATATCAAAGCCTTGATTTATATATCAAAGTTTTTCTCAACGAATATTGAAGCTGGTTCAGTACATCAATTCTTTCCAGCCACTCATTGGGGGTCTAATAGAAGTTTTATGTAATTTAGGCAACCCCTGAATCTTTGGAATGGTTGGATCCGTAATTACTAAATATTTCTCCTTATTATTATCACAAAGCTCTAATTCTTCTAGGCATCTAATTTATTTTTCTACTCTTAGTATCATATTCTTACTTTGTATAGATGTAATATTTTGATAGAAGTCAGTATTATCCAGCATTTCCAACATCAAACTACTATAATCAGCTTTATTCATAACCACCATTTGCCCACCCTTATCTGCTGGCCTAATAGTTATCAGATTATTGCTCTCTAAATCATGCATAGCTTTAAATTCTTCCTTACTTAAGTTATGCCATTTTTTTCACTTTCTTTAAGTTGTTTACGCTCATAATATATTTTATACATATTAGAGATACAAGTTTGCTCAAATGCGTTAATTAAAACATTTTGTTTTGGAATGAATAAACTTGGTTTCCTAAAAATGATATCATACTCTTTTTGTTCATTACCAAATAACGTTTTCAATGTCAAATTATGGGTAAACAGTTTTAAATCAAAGATAATATCAGTAATGTTCATGTCCATTGCCGGTATAAAGGATAACCCTTTTTCTAAAACATTCAATTCAGAATGTGTTAAACATTAGTCTGATAAATTTACAACTAATGTCTTACTTGTTGGAAGGCCTTTTTTATGGTAAATGGACTCAGTGGACCTTCGTTGAGTTTTCTTTTGTTTCTCACTGTACTTCTCCCCTCTGTTGTTGTTGCGGTCCACCTCTCCCATTCCTGCTCATAGATCTCTCCCTTACAGGCAGAGGAAAATTCAAACCTAAAGGGACAGTTCCTTTTAAAAAAGAAGAAGTTGAGTTTACCAATACATTTGTAATGCTTGGCGTTTCATTTTCTGCTTCGCGATGTACTTCTGCGCTTACTTGAAACGTCTTCTTTCTTGCTCCAAGATTGGAAGTCACAATTACATTCGAAATGTCAGACGTCACTGTGTTTCCTCTATCATCATCATGACCATGCTCGTCACCACGATCATACCCATCCGCTTCCACTTGGCCAATCAATGTCTCTCTAGGGATTGAATTTTGTGTGAACTGAGTTTTTTCATTTAGTGGTTGAGACTTTAAATTATCATTAGGTGCCATACCATTATAGTCATTCATATCTCATGACCAGGTGAAGATATGGCCCAACGAGAAATCCTTCCGATCTCTGCAAAGTTCTTTTAATTTGATTTGTAAAAGTTTTCTGGCATATGCTGTCAAATTATCAACCATATCAGTCATAGGCTTAAGTAGTGCTTCTGTAGAATAAGTTCTACATATGTCAGTATATTTCTTCTTTATACTGTCATTAGTTTTTAACGTTTCTCTCTCTGCTGCCGAGATTAACAACTTTAAGTACCCCAAGCTGGAGTTTATATTTAGTTGTTGCCAATCGCTTAACAATATGGGGTCACACTCAGTCTGTGCAGGCATTTTAAGCACTCTTAAGCCGCGGGGTATGACACATTCTGTTAAACAAGCTTCTAAATGAAACTTTTCATATTGTACATGCTTTAATTTATATAAATCTTTTTTCTAAAGAGAAAATATCACTTCTCATGGCCAAAAAGTCTATGTTAGAGTGTTCTATCCCTTCAATGATGGTCTCACTTTTCAAAAGAGGATTTTATTCTTCACTCACCTTGGACAAAAATAAGTCTAAGTTGTTTTCAGTCCATTTCACTTTTAAGCCCGGTGTATAATCAAGTTCTATATTATTATCCATTTCAGTAGCCATAATTCCTGAACAATTAGGTAAAAATTGTAGAGACTTCTAAATAGTGCAAACCACCCAATGTAACAGGCACCTCTGTATAAAAATATTCCAAAATATTCACAAAGTAAACACAAAATCAGTGAACTGCAAAGGTGAGGCTTCTGAACAGCAACAAGAATACTCCAAAAACAGCAGCTTAACTCAAATTTCTCCAACCACGAGACAAGGATCTGAATTCCACTCATTTGCAACACAGTTTATTGGTACACAAGCGCTTTCACAAATAGCTTCTTCAGGTGTATAACTACCATTAAAATACACACTCTTTATATAGCACTTAAAATCAGTCACATGACTTCAATTAACAATTTAAAGGCATATATACATATTCTCAGTGCTATTTCTTAATGCAAGATCCAGAACTTTATATAATATAAAATGTTAAAAACATGAATAAAAATTGAACATTTCACCTATTCAGTGATCTGATCAGGGGGTGATATAAGAGCAAGAACTGAGGAGAAAGAAGATGAATGGATTATTAGGTTAAGGGCTAGTTCAGGACATGGACTGAATGACTCTATTCCTATAAGACCAGTACTGAAAAAGAGATCACTGAATAGGTGAAATGTTCAATTTTTATTCATGTTTTTAACATTTTATATTATATAAAGTTCTGGATCTTGCATTAAGAAATAGCACTGAGAATATGTATATATATATGCCTTTAAATTGTTAATTGAAGTCATGTGACTGATTTTAAGTGCTATATAAAGAGTGTGTATTTTAATGGTAGTTATACACCTGAAGAAGCTATTTGTGAAAGCGCGTGTGTACCAATAAACTGTGTTGCAACTGAGTGGAATTCAGATCCTTGTCTCGTGGTTGGAGAAATTTGAGTTAAGCTGCTGTTTTTGGAGTATTCTTGTTGCTGTTCAGAAGCCTCACCTTTGCAGTTCACTGATTTTGTGTTTACTTTATGAATATTTTGGAATATTTTTATGCAAAGGTGCCTGTTACATTGGGTGGCTTGCACTATAAACATAATTTACAGTTTGGTTTTACATTGGACTTTAGAAAATATTTGTTAAACCAGACACTTGCAGCTCTCAGAACATCCTCCACCATGTTATGCTTCAAGGCCTTCCCCCCACATTAGTTTCTAGCCTTTAGTCCTAGAGGGAATGAATAAGATACGGGCAGCTGAAGAACACCTCAAAAAATTCACATCACGTTATATTATTCTCTGTTTTGCTTCCCCTTGCCTTATACCAATTACTAAGGTAAATAAATGTATGCAAAACTACCAGATAGGAAAAAATATACAGACCATATACAGGTACCTAACTTTATGAAAAGATCACAACAGCTACTGACACAAACACTCTTTCAGAAAGAGGAGTGTTCTAGCATATCAAGACACAGTATGAAAATACAAGATGGGCAGCACAGAGGAAATGCAGGAAACATTTTTTCTGAAAAATGTACAGAATAATTTGAGCAGACTTCTAGTGAAAATAAATAAAAAAAGCTGTGTGGAAGTTAATGAATGCTTGGCGTGGTCATTATTATGAGGGGGTGGGACTAAAAGAATGAACAGCATCTTCAAATTTCTTAAAAAAAATGTAGCCCTGATAGGCCAACAACAACTCTTTATCTCCCTTCAAAGTCATTGTTTCTTTCTGTATTATATTACCTAAGATGTCCTAGGGAGGATGAATATACACAGTAATGTCAAAAAAGACCACTCAACAAATCTTGCAGCAGCAAATAAATACCCTCCAGAATAAATGGGTCAATCGGTCATAAATTATCTACTTACAATGAAGGATTCAAACTGGTCACGACCAATACGATGGTGACTGTGTAGCAGCACTATTGATGACTACGTTAAACAATTATATGTTATTCTGCTACAGAGATCTTTCAGTGTATATTATTGTATATTACCGTAATTTGGTTCATAGGTTCATAGAAGGTTACTACGCTGATGGCCCTAGGGCCTTTACAAGTCTAGTCATGTTATATCCGTGTCCCCTAATTGACCTTGGTTAGATGGTCATTATTCATAGAGCAAGTCTATGATCAGCACTGACTGCCCCTGTCCATGAGGGACATAGGTGCCACCCCCAGGATGAATTTACAGTCTCCCATCCAATTGTCTAGGTTGTGCTTGAATAGGGTCATTGAGGAGCTCTGCTTCGCGTGAATTGGGAGTTAGAGGAGAGGCAATCTCCGGGAGATATGTCTGTCTCTCCAGCATGTTCTGTTAATGTCACAAGTAAGGTTGAGATCCCTGGAGTGAGTGACCCTTGTCCCAGTTGATTTGTGGATGTGGCGCATTTCTATTAGGGTAGGGTCAGAGACTACTCTGAAGGTCAGGCACAAGTCGCCTCTCAGCAGCCTGTAGGATACAGTGTACAATGACAGGGCTTTCAGTCTTTCCATGTAGATCATGTTTTGAAGGTCATGAATTTTCTTGGTTAGAAACCTCTGTGGTCTGTCCAGTTGCTGCAGGTGTCTGGTGAGGTACATGCAAAAGGGAGCATTGTACTCAATTAGTAGTCTGATGATGGTCAAGTACAGATGAGATATAACATCTTTAGTCTTAGAAGCAATGCTGTTACTTATGAGACAGGAATATAGAAGCCTTTCCTTACCACTGTGGACACATGGTGATCAAAGTTTACAATGCTATCAACTTCGGTTCCCAAATCTTACACAACTGGATTAGGGGAGGTGATGTCAGTATTGTAATCTGAAGGTATTTCCTCTTTTCCAAAGGGGATAATAATGCACTTTTCTGCATTTAGTTTTAGTCTTTGACTTTGGCACCAATCATTTGTCTGTGTTAACCCCTTTTGTAATATGTTAATATCATTTGGGGACTCAGTGATTATACCCAGTTGAATCATCAGCAAACTTGGTAAGCCACAGGACATCTACTTTTGCTTGGACTTCCAAGAAATAAATTCCAAACAGTACAGGTACGCCACTGGTAACTAGTCTACTGGTAGAGGTGGAATCCCCAACTTTGACAGTTTGCATTCTGTCAGTGAGCCTGTTGGCTACCCATCTAGTGACATATGGGTTAATCCCTAGCTGGGAAGGTTTTGCAATGATACCTGAATGGGGAATTGTGTCAGATGCCTTTAGATAAGTCAAGAGAGGCAGTATGTACTGTTTTGCTTTCATCCAGGGTTTTGGTGACATTGTCAAAGAATTCTACCGGGTTCAATGGGCATGATTTACCCTTAACGAAACCAAACTGGGTCAGGTCAAGAGTTGGAAGGTCGCCTGTGTCCCTATTGATAAGGTTCATGCTGATTCTTTCCATGGCCTTGCAAATAAGGCTGGTTAGGTTTATGGGTCTATAGTCCCAGGGTTGGTTGATAGACCCCCTTTGTGCAAGGGAATTACTGTTGCTGTTCTCCAGTCTGCTGGAATAAAGCCAGTGCTCAGGCTGAGGTTAAAGAGAGTGCCAAGTGGTTCTGCTAGGTTTTGTTTAAGATTGTTTAGTAAGCATCCTGGGATGTTATCTAGTCCCATAGAGGCCATCTTTTTGGCCTTGGAGAGCTCAGATATGACTTGCTCTTTGGAGATACTAGGTAGAGGACTGGTGTCAGATATGCTTTGGGGTGTGGCTGGTATGGACAGGGGAGTGACGTTTGTGTCAAATCTTTCAGCTAATAGGTTGGCAATTTCCTCAGGTTCAGTATGAGAGGTACCATCCACTATAAGTTCAACACATAGTTGGGCATTCCCTTTTAGATTTCAAATGGAGCTAAAGAATGCCTTATGATTATCCTTAGCTAGGGATGGTAATTTAGCTTTGTAACTAGCTTTAGAGGACTTTACAAGCTAAGTGATTTACTTGTTCAAGCTGTGGACGGTGTTCTTCTTCCACTGAGTAAGTTCCCTCTTGTTCTTAGACGTCATTTTCTTCCTTTTGTTGTATAATTTACTTGAGGTCCACCAGGGTAGCCTGCTCTTTCGGGAGGACCTGGTGGTTTTGCTCCGGTCAGGTACAGCTGAGTCTATCCATTTGTTTAGGTGGTTATACAGGGTATTTGTGTACTCCTCTGCATAGGAATCATTGTTGGCTGTGTTAGCGGGGGGGGGGGGGGTTGAATTTTTTTATATCATCACTTAGTAGGCTGTAGTTTGCTTTAGAGAAAATTTTCAGTTTTTTGTTGCTGTGGGGGTCAGGTGTGATCATTACTTTGAAGAGATTGATTTATGGTCTGACCTTACCAGGGAGGACAACACACAGGGGATAGTGCAGTGACCTCCTCATGTTGGTGAGTACTAAGTCTAGGACATTTGAGCACCTTTTGGGGGGGTGCAGACTAGCTGTTCCATGGGATTTGCATTGACAAAGTCCAGGAACTCTAGTAAGTCCAGGTAGACAATGTGATTCTCTTGGAATATGGTGAGGGACCTGTAGCTAGCAATGAGGTCGTAGGGTGTTTTACCTACAGTTAGTTTGACCTACAGTAGCTCAAGAGAGTCATACTGTTTAGCCTGTCTCAAGGTGTATTTGGCTTTAATGAAGATGGATGCACCTCCACCTTTGGCTATTTCATACTCGTTTTGGGGTCTGAATGTGTAGAAGGAATTGTAGCCTTGCTCGGATGAGGTGCTCTCCACGATCTTGAACCATGTCTCAGTGACTGCACAGACATCAGCATCTTCCAAAGTGAGGAGTACTTCCAGGGAGTGCAGTTTTCTGTTTAGGCTCCTAGCATTAAGCAGCATAACCCTGAGTTTGTCTCAAGTGGATTTTCTATAGCAGAAATGTTGCTATTTTGACATTGCTTAAAAAAGGCACTATGGGGGAGGCAAGCACCTTTGCCAGTATCTGATAGCCTAGAGGAGACAGGTGAAGACCATCTCTGGAAAAGCAGCATGGTCTGTCAACCATGTCTTCCCAGGTTGACAGATACTGGATCCCCCTCAATTAACATCAGAAGCTAAGCCAATTGTTGAAGTCAATAATTTCTTTGTTTATATTGTGGCATCATGCTGGGTGAAGGTAGAATGCTGCTTAGGGCTAGGGACATACCTGCCTGGGACACATAATCTGAGAGTTTAGTCATGTCTCTCTTGATATAGCCCAGAGAGATATATCTCAAGTCATTCACCCCAACATGTACTATGACCAAGTCATAATGGTAATTGTTGTTGAGTGAATCCTGGCTCCTGACATTCTCCTTGTACAGTCTGGTGAGGGAGACATCTGTGTTTCTCACTACGGAGTCACCTATGACCAGGACATTTGGTTTTGAGGTGTTTTGCCTTACGGGCTTATTTGCTGAGACACTGGAATGTGTGTTGTTATGTGTAGTGGATTCTATTTGCTTTGCAGTGAGTGCAAGTGGTTTACCCTTGGGAGGTCTCTGATCTTTTGGTAGACTTCTGTTGACTATCTCTGTGTATGTGGGTTTATGTGTTGTGACCTTGTTTTGTGTGAGAAGTTATATGTGTGTACTGACAACTTGTTTGATGTCCAGTTTGTTGTTATGTGAGAGAACTGATTCCAAATTCACAGTGCAATTACATCTGTGACATATTGTATTTGGTTGTTTTAGGAGTAAGTGGTTGTCAGCATACATGAGGCAATTACTACATTGCCACAGGATGCACATGTAAATCAGTCTGCCTGGAGAAATGGTTGAAAACTGACCATCCATTATGGTTGTTTTTTACCTAACTTCTATTGGGGAGAGGGCTAGTCTGAGCAGATTTTGCTCTAGGATTAACAAAGTTGCTTATTCTATTGAAGGTTAGGGGTGAAAACTATGTCAACACTTTTCAGTGTGCAGCTGAGTTTCCCACAGTGCAGCAGGGAAGCTTGAGAGTGTTCACTAACAGATTCATAGGTTCATAGGTTGGTACTAGGCTATCGGCCCTAGGGCCTATACAAGCCTAGCCATAACAATTCCCTGGCTATTTCTTCCCACAGTATTTACTTGCCTGGACCCCTGTCTAGCAGATGATCCCCGGGGTGAATTTTCTATCTTCCATCCAATCATCAAGGTTTCTTTTGAAGAGGGCCAAAGAGGTGCTCTGCTTGACATGTATGGGCAGTCTATTCCAGAGTCTGGGGAGTCTCTGGGTCAGGAACCTATCCCTCCAGCATGTTTTGTTCATTGTGATGACAAGGTTTAGATCCCTGTAGCATGTGTCTCTGAGGGATTGGGATTTCTTTAAGTGTAGCATGTCCAACAGCTCTGGTTTTGACATGGCCTTGTATGTTAAGCAGAGATTGCCTCTGAGTAGATGATATGCGACAGAGTATAGGTGGAGTTCTTTTAGACTTTCAGCATAGGGCATCTGCTTTAGGCCTGTGATTCTTTTAGTGAGGTATTTCTGTGGCCTTTCCAGTTGTTGCAGATGTCTTGAGAGGTACATACCAAATGGGGTGTTGTATTCTATAATGGGTCTAATGAGAGATGAGTACAGTGGGACAATGACCTACTTTTTTCTGGATGAAAAGCCCTTAGTGATGAGGTGTGCCACATAGAAGTATTTCCTGACTGTTAT
>NC_056731.1:1833205519-1833228019 GCF_019279795.1 Protopterus annectens
TGCTCAGCATAATGCATCTGAGATTATCCAAGTGCAACTAACTCTGGGCAAGATTGTGATCCAAATTAAAGCTTGCGACAGATCCCCCACCATGCCACAAGATTCCCATTCCTCATTTCTTGATACACTGGAAAATATTAGGGTACAACCTAACAACCTAATAATGGGTGATTTCAATTACCCCACCATTTACTGGGAAAACTATTTATGTACCGACTCTTTTGCTCAATGTTTGCTGGAATTCATAATTTCCATTGCCTTGGATCAACTTATCCACACCCCCACCAGGGGCAGCAATATCCTAGACCTGGTCATTACCAACATGGGCAACCAGTGTTCCACACCAGAGGTCAATTCCTCATTGGTCAGATCCGGCCACAAGCTAATCACCCTAGACATCCACATCCCACCCCCACCCCACCCCCCCATTAGGAAAACCACCATAAAAAATTTCTACAAAGCCAACTTCACGCTTCTTAAGACAGAAATGGCAAACTTTACAACACCCATGCAGATGGACAGTAGAGGTACGACTGCTGAATCCTACACAAATGCACTTTATAAGCACTTACATGAGTGCGTGGATCGTGTACTCATTAACAGAAGGAAGATGCTATCCTACAAAAAAAGGAAGCTAATCTGGTGGTCCCCTGATAAAAACAAACTCTACAACAGAAGAAAGAAACTGTTGCAAAAAAAGAGTAAAATCCAATGATTGGTGGAACTCCCTGGTCAGCCTCAGTAAAAAGCTGAGATCCCTCATAAAATCCTTCAAAGCTAGTTACGAAAACAAAATCACCACTGATTCTAAAGACAACCACAAAGCATTCTATAGTTATGTCAAGAATCTCAATGGCAGCACACAGATATGCTCTGAGTTACAGCACAATGGCACTTAATATACAGAACCAACTGATATTGCCAACATCCTGGCAGATAGGTTCAGTGCTAACTTTACCCCCTCTCACCCCCTAAAGGGCTCATCTCTATACCGGAAGAATGCAAAGTTCCTGTAATCACAGCTGCACAAGTAAAAACCACACTCTCCAAAGCCAAGAACACAGCATCCATGGGACCTGACAACATCCCAGGCTGAGTTCTACATGAACTACAGAATGAACTGGCACCCCACCTAAGTACCATGTTCAATAATAGCCTCACCTCAGGCTTTGTACCCACTGAATGGCGCACAGTGATGGTTATCCCATTCCACAAAGGGGGAGCCACCACAGACCCTGGGAACTACCTCCCCATTAGCCTGACAAGCCTGGTCTGCAAGGCTATGGAATGTATCATCATGGAACTTATAAACAATGACATTGGTAATCTCCAAACTCTGGACCCCACCCAGTTCAGGTTTGTAAAAGGCAGATCATGTCTCCTAAACCTGATAGACTTCTTTGAGGCGGTCACCAAAGCCGTAGATAAGGGTAAGGTGGTTCACACAGTCTATCTAGATCTTGCCAAGGCTTTCAACACCATCCCCCATTGAATTATAGATAAACTCACTAAACTAGGTATAAATCCCTATGTCACAAGATGGGTTGTCAACTGGCTCACTGACAGAACCCACACTGTGAAAGTAGCAGACTCCAAATCCGACTTCAGACGAGTGACAAGTGGAGTACCACAAGGTTCAGTCCTGGGTCCTCTCCTGTTTGGTATCTACTTCTCAGAAGTACAGGCTAACACAGAAGGTCTTTGGTTAATGAAGTTCGCAGATGACTGCAAACTAGGAGCCATAAATTGAAACTCCTAATGATGTGGACATCCTACAAAAGGGCCTCACTGAGACAGATGCCTGGTGTCAAAGCCATGGCCACAAGCTCAATGCCAAAAAGTGCACTGTCATCCCTTTTGGTAAAATCTCTGTACCCATGAACTACCACATAGGTGGTAGTCTACTTAACACTGAAAGTGTGATAAGAGACCTTGGGACACAGGTGGACAGTAGTCTCTCCTTTGATAATCCCATCTCCACAGTAGTCAGGAAATCCTTCTATGTGGCACACCTCATCACAAAAGGTTTCTCATCCAGGAAAAAAGAGGTCATTGTTCCCCTCTACTCAACACTTATTGACCCATTATAGAGTACAATGCCCCTTTTGGTATGTACCTCACAAGACATCTACAACAACTAGAAAGGTTGCAGAAATGCCTCACAAAGAGGATTACTGGCCTCAAACAGATGCCCTACGCAGACCATCTCAAAAAACTCCAGCTTTACTCTGTCACATATCGCCTACTCAGAGGTGATCTCTGCCTAACATACAAAGCTATGTTAAACCCAGAGCTGTTGGAAATGCTCCACTTAAAGAAATACCAATCCCTCTCAGCTACACACTCTAGGGACCAAACCTTGTCACCATAATAAACAGAACATTCTGGAGGGATATATTCCTGTCCCAGAGACTTCCCATACTCTGGAACAAACTACCTATCTATATCAAACAAAGCTCCTCATTAGCACTCTTCAAGAAAAATCTTGATGATCAGATGGGAGACAGGAAATTCACCCCAGGGATCACTGCTGTGGCTATGCTCGAGAGTGTCACAGGAAAATTATTTTCTTGGGTGGCGAAAGCCAGGGTACCTTTTTGGCTAGGCTTATATAGGCCCTAGAGCCAATAGCCTAGTACCTACCAATGAACCTATGAACCTATGTATGTATGTATATATATATATATATATATATATATATATATATATATATATATATATATATATGAACCCTGCACTATCTTCACTCTTCACTACACCCCTGTATCAACTCTGCCCTTTGTTATTTCCGCTATTGCTGTCCGAACCTCTGTCTCATTCCTAGAAAAACATCTAAAAACAAAAATGTAGCTTGAAGTAATTTCACTGCACTGCAGAAGAATACTGTATCCTGATTTGTAATTAATGTTTTTCTTCTTACACATTTTACTTTTAGATGTACTTTTTGATGTTTTATATAATATTGTATATAACTGAAATGGATGCTGCTAAGATGTTTACTTAATATGCTTCTAAAATATTTCTGTATTAATTGAAGCTTTTCTCCCCATGCTTACACTAGAAATGGGTTCTTTTTGACCCAGTTGTACTTTCCCAGTAAACAAATGTCAATATTTCCCAAGAAGAGACCATCTGCTAAAGCTGGAGGTTACTGAAACTTCAATAACACTGGAAGTCAGAGATCTCTATCCGTCACTTTTTGTGCCATAAAAGATTCCTGTTCATACAGCCCTGAAACAGTCTTTCTACTTTTTCAACCTAACTTTACTGAATATTTTTCCCAGCTTAATGTTACTGATTTTAATAGTTTATAGAATCAGTAAAACTTGGAAACGGGAGCATATGCATGCATATTCACTTATTTAACAAAAATATTAGTGTAATATACTGCAATGAATTTGAAAACAGATAAAATATGCCATTGCACTTAGTTAAACAGAAAATAACTGTGTGTTGTTTATTGACTACAAAATCAAATAAAAAGATGTTTAAAAAAAAAAGAAAGAAAATAACTATGTGTGTCGGGGGGGGGGGGAGTAACTAGATTTGATTGTGTGCTTCGGGTCATATGTAAAGAAAAAAAGGTTCCTAGTAGATCCGCACAAGCTCATACTGTCAACCTTTGTTACCAGATGTTAATAGGATGAGGTTTGAAAGGTATATCACACTAAAGGCATACTATCATATGCCTTCTGTTTATCGTATGGAAGGAATGTAGTTTTGTGTAATGACCTTTTTTTGCCAAAGTACAACTATAGTGAACAGTTTATTTTCAGGTTAATGAACGTTTGCCAAATAATTCTGTAATGAATTGCTTTACTAAAATATGTAATCCCAGAAGCTTTCATTATTAGAGTGGAAATTTCAATATTTTGGATTGTGTTAGAGCATTACTAAAGCTTACAATATGTTTAGAGATGTCTTTGTAAACTCTGACGACTAAAATTATCCACACAGGAGATTCCATAGCTCTGTATCTGATAAACAGATTCATCTTATGAGTCACAAATATTTATTCCTATTATTTTTTTTTCATTTTAGTGCAACTAAACTGCTTGGTTTATAGTTAGAGTCTTACAGAAATGTTATCTGCAAAGACATTTTGGTATATAAGCTAAATGCTTTCAAAAATCTTTACAAGCAATAGCTCACAATGTATCAGTTTTACTTAAAATGAGTTTAGTGAATAGTTTTATTCATTTTCTGTTCATGTCCATTTCTGTTGTATTTTCGTGAAAAAAAACTCTCTTGGATTTATTGTACTTTATGTATTTTTCAGATGACATTTATAGTAAATGTAGAACTTTAGCAATGATTTAGCACATGGAATGCTATAATTATGCTTCAAAATCAGGAAAAATATAAGCTTGTTAAGCAACTTTCAGACATCCCTAGTGTGAGACCTGATCTTAACAGTGCTTAGGAGTGTTACACAAAAGCTCATTAAACACAGCATAATACAAGGCAAGGCCAAATTTAATGAAAGAATTAAAGATGCAGGGAAAGGTAAACATAGAAACTGTACTCCGATGTAGGGATTACTGTAAAAACAAGAAGGAGGGGAAGCTAAATGGAGAAACTGTATTTGGATATAGGGATTAGTGTACAATCAAGAAGCAGGGGAAGCTAGTCAGGGAAACTGTAGTCAAATAATAAAAATAAATGTGATTAATGCACAAAGAGCAAATTTAACATAAATTATTTAAGTTGAAGTAATAAAGTAATCCTATTTATGTTTATTGACCCATGTACATAAAAAAATGGAAATGCTAACAAAGGATGGAAGAAAACACAGAACTACAGTGTAACAAAGCGGACCAAATGTGATAAAATTGTATAAAATGCTGAGTTGACATAACAGTTATCAAGAACAGTAGATATGTTAGTGGATATCTGTGTATACTGCAGGTACTGCATATCAGATGTGCATGCAGGAAGTTATTTGCTATAAATGACAGCATGCTGTATTCTTTATTTCATCATGTATAAACATAAATTAAATTAACCCTTCAACCAATTGGCTAAGTTTCTGATGTCACTCTAAGGGAATCTAGTATCTGTCTGCCTGGGATGACATGACTGACAGATCTTGATGCTTTGCCAGAGATGGACTGCATCTGTTACCCCTGGGCTTCTGGATACTGGCCAAGGCTCTTGCCACCCTTATAGTGCCTTTTTAGGTAGTGTTCCAAAGACCAAATTACCACCATAACAGCTGCAAACAAATGCAATCTGAGGGTCATGCTGCTCAATGCTAGAAGTCTAAATCTGAAAATTCACTCGCTCAAAGCACTCCTTAAAATGTAGAAAATCAACATTTGTGCTGTAACAGAGACCTGGTTCAAGACAGCAGAAAGCACCCCTGCACTACAGGCTATAACTCATTCCACACCTTTCAGCCCCAGAACTTGGGCCGAAGCTCCAAAGGCAGTGGTGTTTCCATATTCATAAAGGATGCGCACACCTCCAAACTGGTAGCCCAACATAATGCATCAGAGATACTTCAGGTGCAGCTAACATTGGGTAAGACGGCGATTCAGGCCATAGCCTGCTATAGGTCCCCATCAATGTCCCAAGAATCACACTCCATGTTCCTAAGCACATCGGAGAATATTAGGGTCCAAGCTAACACTCTCATACTGGGCGGCTTCAACTACCCCTCCATTAACTGGGAAAACTACTCATGTACCAATACACTTGCCCAATGTTTCCTGGAGTTCATTAATTCAAATGCCCTGGACCAGCTCATTCTTACCCCCACTAGAGGTAGCAACATCCTTGACCTGGTCATTACTAACATGGGCAACCATTGCTCTACACCAATAGTTAACTCCTCCCTGGTTAGATCCGGCCACAAACTAATCACCCTGGAAATCCACATGCTTACCACCCACCCACCCCCGCAAAAGTAACCACCATGAAAAACTTCTCCACAGCTAACTTTGGGCTCCTAAAATCAGAGGTGGCTAACTTCATGCCACCCATGCAAATGGAGCATAGTTGCATGACTGCTGAATCATACTACAATGCACTGTACAGACACATACACAAATGCATGGATCTTGCCATACCCAATAGAGCCAAGACGCTCTCCTCCAAAAAAAGGAAGCCATTCTGGTGGTCCCCTGCCATAAACAAACTCTACAACAGAAGAAGGAAACTGATGTGAAATAAGGTGAAGTCCCAACACTGGAAAAACTCCCTTATCAGCCTCAACAAAAAGTTGAGATCCCTCATCAAATCCTCTAACGCTAGCTATGAAAACAGAATTGCAGCAGATAGTAAAGACAACCACAAGGCCTTCTATAAGTTATGTAAAGAATCTCCATGGCAATACCCAGATTTGTTCTGAACTACTGCACAATAGTACCTCCTCTACTGAGCCAACAGATATTGCCAATATACTGGCCAACAGATTAAGTGCAAACATTACCCCCCCCAAAGGACTAATCACAATACCAGTAGATTGCCAGGCACCCAGTAATACTGCTGCACAGGTTAAAACAGCACTGTCCAAGGCCAAGAATACAGCTTCCATGGGACCTGACAATATCCCTGGCTGTGTTCTACATGAACTACAGAGTGAACTGGCACCTCACCTGTGTGCTCTGTTCAGTCACAGCCTCACTTCAGGCTTTGTCCCTACCAAATGGAGCACTTCTACAGTCATCCCTCTCCACAAAGGAGGAGTGACTATAGACCCTGGGAACTATCGCCCCATTAGCCTGACAAGTCTGATATGCAAAGCTATGGAACACATCATTATGGACCTAATAAACAATGATATAGGGAATCTCCAAACTTTGGATCCCACACAGTTTGGTTTTGTGAAAGGTAGATCATGCCTGCTCAACTTGATCAACTTCTTTGTGTCAGTCACAAGAGCTGTGGATGAAGGCAAGGTGGTTCATACAGCCTACCTTGATCTGGCCAAGGCATTTGATATCATTCCCCATTCAGGAATCATTGAAAAACTCACTAAGCTAGGTATCAACCCCTATATCACTAGCTGGGTTGCAAACTGGCTCACAGATAGAACCCAGTGTGAAAGTAGCGGACTCCAAGTCAGACTGCCAACCAATCACAAGTGGAGTCCCACAGGGTTCGGTCCTGGGTCCTGTCCTGTTTGGTATCTACCTCTCTGAAGTCCAGGCCAACACAAAGGGTCTCAGGCTGACAAATTGCAAGCTGGGAGTTGCTATTAACTCCCCAAGTGATGTTGACATCCTAAAAAAAGGTCTCACTGAGACCAACGACTGGTGTCAGAACCATGGCCTTAAACTCAATGCGAAAAAATGTGTCATCATCCCCTTTGGGAAAAACCTGGTTCCCATGAATTACCACATCAATGGTAGTCCACTGAACACAGAAGGTGTTATAATAGATCTGGGAACACAGGTTGACAGCAGCCTCTCTTTTGACCACCACATTGCCACTGTGGTCAGAAAGTCCTTCTATGTGGCACATCTCATTACTAAGGGTTTTGCATCCAGGAAGAAAGAGGTCATTGTCTCCCTCTACTCTTCCCCTCATTAGGCCAATCATCGAGTACAATGCCCCATTTGGCATGTACCTGACTAGACACCTGCAACAAATGGAGAGGCCACAAAAGTACCTCACAAAGAGGATCCTAGGCCTTAAACACTTGTCCTATATGGACAGACTCAAAAAAAACTCCAACTATTCTCTGTCTCATATCACCTACTTAGAGGCGATCTCTGCTTGACTTACAAAGCCATGTCTGATCCAGCTCTGTTAGAAATGCTACATCTAAAGAAATCCCAATCCCTCCACACCACATGCTCCAGTGACCTCAACCTCATTACCACAATCAACAGAACATGCTGGAGGGACAGGTTCATAACCCAGAGAATGCCCTTGCTATGGAATAGACTTCCCATACATGTCAAACAGAGCACCTCACTGGCCCTCTTCTAGAGAAACTATGATGAGTGGATGGGAAATAGAAAATTCACCATGGGGATCATTCCAGTGGCTTTACTCGACAGAGGCACTGGGAACTAAGGTCAGGTGGCATGATGTCAGGGAAATCCTGTGGGCTAGGTTTGTAAAGGCTCCAGGTCCATTAGCCTAGTACACGCCTATGAACCTATGAACCTAGGAACCGGTGTCTCATGCACTTCAGAAAGAGATTTCTTTGTCATTTGTTGTCAGTTGTAACCAAAGAAAGGCTATTTTACATGTAAACATGTATTAGCCAAGCATGTGTTATATATTAATATAAATGATAAACATTACTGTAATTAGTCATAAAATTGTATGATTGCCATTATCCTTGTTCTGTGGCATGCTCAGTAATATTTATGTCACTCACATGATTGTCCTTGTTCTGTGGCATGCTCAGTAACATTTATGTTACTCACATGATTATCCATGTTCTGTGGCATGCTCTGTAATATTTATGTTACTCACATGATTGTCCTTGTTCTGTGGCATGCTCAGTAACATTTATGTTACTCACATGATTATCCATGTTCTGTGGCATGCTCAGTAATATTTATGTTACTCACATGATTGTCCTTGTTCTGTGGCATGTTCAGTAACATTTATGTTACTCACATGATTATCCATGTTCTGTGGTATGCTCTGTAATATTTATGTTACTCACATGATTGTCCTTGTTCTGTGGCATGTTCAGTAACATTTATGTTACTCACATGATTATCCATGTTCTGTGGTATGCTCTGTAATATTTATGTTATTCACATGATTGTCCTTGTTCTGTGGCATGCTCAGTAACATTTATGTTACTCACATGATTATCCATGTTCTGTGGCATGCTCTGTAATATTTATGTTACTCACATGATTGTCCTTGTTCTGTGGCATGCTCAGTAATATTTATGTTTCTCACATGATTGTATTGAGAATGCCTAGCTGCATGTGTGGCAGTTGTATTGAAGTCATCTCCCATTGGAATGTAAACTCTGGGAGTGATCAAAGGTAATAAATTACATCCACATGACTGGTATTAAAACACACATGTAGGTTAAAGAACTGTAAGGGTGCAATTGCCTTGTGTGTATGTAGGAAGCATAATTGATGGTTGTTATGGCAGTGTACGCACCTGTGACAATATGGAAATATGGAGAAGAATCATGGGCACCTGTACAATTATTCCAATAACAGTAATAAAGGGTGAAAATAAACATTTTTAAGCAACATGCATGATGTGAATGGTACACAGTTAGTTACCGTTCATGCATACTGTATAGGTATATGGCAAAATACAGAGAACAAGACAAATGCACAGAGGTGTCACATCAACCAGGATATAAACAGAATAGTGATTGAATATACATATTATCATTTCTCACTATGGCAGTTGTGACATATGTACATGCAAAATGAGTCAAGCTAATGTGGCATATGCAAAAATAAACATAAATCAAAGTACAAGTCAAGTGTAGGCTATCCCCTGAAAAATAGGTTACGTTTCTGAATGTCATGATGTATATCAATATGCCTAGGATGTATTTATGTGTATATTACAAATGTATAGATAGCCCATACAAGACTTGGGCAAAATAAAAGTGCATGCCAGCATTATTTTGTTAGTACAGCAGCTAATGGGGGTCTATATTATCTTGTCGAAAGACATGTTCAGTGAACACGTCTTCATCGACCAGTAAACAGTGAACTCTGTAATCGCCAAATGGCCACATCAGTGACTTTTTTCCCCAGGGGAAAAATCGCTTGGCCTAATAAACAAAAAACAAATGTTCAAACCCAACATAGTGGGAGGCTGTGCCCCTCACCCCCCTAACTAAATATATCAACTCCAAGATCACACTACAGTAGGGAAAAAGGGCAAATCCCCGATGACGGCCAAGTGCTTTTTTCTCTGGGAAAAAAAGTCGATGATGTGGCCATTGGGCAATTACAGAGTTTTACTTGTCGATGAAGACTTGTTCGCTGAACACATCTTTCAACAAGATAATATAGACCCACTAATGGGCAAATATAGCAAATATCAGACTACAGTTATTTGTGTTACTGTAATCAATGATATGACATGTTCTTCCCAGTGTAAGTGACCAATAGACATGCAGACTTGAATAGGTGTATTTAAGTACGGAGGTGAATGCAGTGTATTGTAATCCATATATACTCCTGAATTGAGCCTTGTTAAGAACAATATTAAGAACTGTGTAACAGTACAGAAATATACAACACAACCAGGTGAAGTATTAATGTGACCTGTGGAAGATTTATATTACACATACACCAAATGTACGCTGGCCTGTGACATATGTTATCTTTCTCCTGTAAGTCAGTAACTCCACTGTGCAGACATTGGCAAAGCCAACATTACAGAGGATAATTCAATGAAGTTCTGACCAAGAACAAGAAATGACAAAAAATATCTCATGACATTCAGTAATTAATGTTCTGTTTGTTAAATAACAAGTATCAGTTACATAATTATACTGGGCATACTCACAAGGAATTACAACAAAGGCTTCTATAACATCAATTAACCAACACAAACACACAAGAAAGCCTCATAACATTAAAGTAGGCCCATTCACACTTTCTGATAAATTTGCAGCTGCTACACATTAAGAATTGTTATATAAGCCCCCATGTCCTATAAAGCTCTAGAGTGTGAACAAAATAGTTACAGTAATACATACATGTCTGTACAAAGACATGCAATACAAAGCATTATTATTTGCAATACAAAGCATAATTATTTGGAAAATACATAATGCCCATGAGCAATCACTGATATAATCAGTATTCACATCTTGCCAGACTAGAACACATGCCAGGGCAGATCTCAAAGAGATGTGTATCAACCACTGATGCCAGAGAAAGAGGCATATCAGTTATGTCATGAAGAACACCCTTGAGGGGATTACATCACTCTCCTATTGTAATGGGTATGGATCCCCTAACTTGGAGTATAAGACCTTAAAAATTTGGCTCTCTGACTATTCCATGACTACTTTCTTTGCCTAAGCCATTCCTGTCTGACACACAGATGTTACCAGATTCAAACCCCTGCCAATTATACTACATACTCGACAGAGCTATGTATCAACTGTTTTTGCCACAGGAGATAGCAATGGAGCAATAATAGAATCAAGTGAAGTAAGAAATGACTTTTGATGATAAGTTATAGAATAACAATTTGTTAGAGTGATGAAAAGGAGATAGCTATATTAATGTAAACACAACTGTGAATAGTCCAATATCAATGCCACTTGACCAATCATAGCATTACATCCACATGACTAGTGTTAAAACACACATGTAGGTTAAAAAATCGTAACTTAAAACTTGAAAGAAAGTTACTGTCTGTCGTTTTTGCATTTAAGTTACCTGTAACACATTGCACTTAAGTTACCTGGCACTTCCTCACTAAAGCAATTATATAAGTCAGCACTAAAAATTAAAAGCACTACACCCTCACTCCCCACTGGCCCTGGTTTTCAATTATTAAGGAATTCCCAATATTATTCTAGCATGTCCAAAGGTCAGTTGTCAATCTCCTCTCCGGTCCAGCTGGTGAATCTGGGAATCTTGAGGCAATGTTACAACTGCCTCATGTACACAGACAACCCTCTCCTCCTCCCAACAAATTCCAACACATGTGAGAGATGCAACCATATAGCCAAACTGGAGGCTAAGCTCTCTCAACTCAGTGCTGGCATAACCAGTCAGGAGGAGAAGGAAACCACACTCCCTACAATTCCAGTCTCACATAGACCTACCACAACAGCAAACCAAACACATAATCACACAAAAACATACTCGGAGGCTTTAAATAAAGATCTGCCGAAGCAGCAGAGACCTCCAAAGCAGACACCCAAGCAGCCGCTATCCCAAAACAAAACATGTGCAACACATATCTCACAAAGTCAGTGTGCCAAACAGTCACAGCCCTTAAGACTAAACAACACACCTGATACACATGTAATAGGTGACTCTATCGTCAGGCACACTGACGTCCCGCTCACCAGGCTGAACAAGGAGAGGGTCACGGTGAGCAGCCTGTCAGGTGCTAGGATCCACCACATAACACAAGCACTCAGGTCACTCCAAGGCAAGTACAAATATGACTCAGTCATTGTCCATGCTGGTGTGAATGACCTGAGACGTACCTCCCTGGACTACATGAAAAGAGACATAAAGGAGCTCTCTGAGCATGTAGCCCAGGCCGGTATGACCCTGACCTTGAGTAGCATCTTACCCTCACTAAGAATGATGCCACAATATGAAGACAAGATGATCAATTATAACAATTGGCTTAAGTACTGGTGTCATTCAAAGGGGATCCAATGCCTGTCAGCTTGAGATGACATGCTCAACAAGCCACGATGCTTCGCTAGGGACGGCTTGCACCTGTCACCCCTGGGCTTTCGGATATTGGCAAAGGCTCTTGCTACCCCCATAGTGCCTTTTTTAGGCAAGGCTCAAAAGACAAACCTACCTCCATAGGTATCACAAGGGATAAGAAACTAAGAGTAATGCTACTCAACGCCAGAAGTCTAAACCTCAAGATGCACGCACTCGAAACTCTCCTTAGCATGGAGAACATTGATATCTGTGCAGTAACAGAAACCTGGTTCAGGGCTCCCGAGAGCACCCCAGGACTACCAGGTTATACCTCATACCATGCTTTTCAGCCCCAAAACTTGGACCAAACCACAAAAGGAGGGGGAGTATCGATATTCATCAAAGATACCCACACCTCCAGGTTGGTGGCAAAGCACGAAGCATCAGAGACTATCCATGTGCAACTAACAGTGGGTAAAACTGCCTTCCAGTTTATAGCCTGCTACAGACCACCCTCCCAAACCCAGGAACCCCACTCAGCCTTCCTGAGAACACTGGAAAATATGAAGGTCTCTCCAAACACCATTATATTGGGTGACTTCAACTACCCAAACATAGACTGGGAGCATTACTCTAGCTCCAACACCCTAGCCCAAAGGTTCCTAGAATTTATAAACTCAAATGCTATGGAACAACTTGTTACCACTCCCACAAGAGGGGAAAACATACTGGACCTCATCATCACCAACATGGGGACTCTATGCTCCAGACCAGAAGTGTATCCCTCACTGGTAAGATCAGACCATAAACTAATCTCACTGAATATTCACATCCCGACCCCACCTCCTGCCCAGAAAACCACAGTGAAAAACTTCTCTAAAGCAAATTTCACACTCCTCAAAACTGAGGTGGAATCCTTCAAAGCCCCCGGGCCTGTGGAAAATACAGCCCAGACCGCAGAATCCTCTATAAATGCATTCTATGAACACCTTCAGGAATGCATGGATCATGCGATCCCAAATAAAACCAAGACCCAATCCTCCAAAGGCAGACGTCCTGTCTGGTGGACCCCAGCCATAAACAAACTATACAATAGAAGGAGGAAGCTACTAAATGATAGAGCAAAATCCCAAAAAGGGAAGGCATCACTGATCAGTATTAGCAAAAAACTACGGGCACACATAAAATTGTCTAAGGCCAGCTTTGAGAGAAAAATTGCACAAGACACTAAGGATAATCACAAGGCTTTCTTTAGTTATGTTGTTAGGAACCTGGGTGGTAATTCCCAGATATGCTCAGAATTAGTCCAAAATGACAAAAAATACACCAAACCCACAGACATTGCCAACATCCTAGCTGACAGGTTCAGCGCAAACTTCTCCCCCCCTCCCCACCAAAAGGGCAAATATCTATCCCAGCAGAGTGCTGCCCCCATGACATCTCAGATGCTCAGGTAAGAGCCGCCCTCTCCAAAGCAAAAAACACAGCATCAATGGGACTAGACAGTGTCCCGGGCTGTGTCCTACATGAACTCCAAGAAGAGCTAAACCCAAACATAAAACTACTGTTCAATCTCAGCCTTACTACAGGATATGTGCCCAAAGAGTGGCGTACAGCAACAGTGGTCACTCTCCATAAAGGTGGTGCCTCAACGGATCCTGGAAACTATCGCCCCATAAGCCTGACTAGCTTGGTCTGCAAAGCTATGGAAAGGATCATCATGGACCTCATAAATAAAGATATTGGGGACCTACAAACACTGGATCCTACCCAGTTTGGCTTTGTTAAGGGCAGATCCTGCCTCTTAAACCTGGTTGATTTCTTTGAAACAGTCACCAAGGCCATTGACGAGGGAAGGTGGTCCACACAGCCTACCTGGACCTCGCAAAAGCCTTCGATACAATACCCCATTCGGGCATTATAGATAAGCTCACCAGCTTAAATATAAACCCCTATGTCACTAGATGGATTGCAAACTGGCTCAAGGACAGAACCCACATGGTTAGAATTGCTGGAGCCATGTCAGACTCCAAACCAGTTACGAGTGGTGTCCCACAAGGCTCAGTCCTGGGACCTCTCTTGTTCAGTATATATTTCTCGGAGGTACAGGCCAACATGGAAGGACTGTGGCTGACCAAGTTCGCAGATGACTGCAAACTGGGCGCCATAATCGACTCTCCAGCCGACACAAGCATCCTCCAAAAGGGCCTCATAGAAACAGACAACTGGTGCCAGAGCCATGGCCTCAAGCTAAATGCCAAAAAGTGTATAGTCATCCCCTTTGGCAAAAACAAAGTGCCCACAAATTACCACATAGGTGGTAACCCATTAAGTACAGAAGAAGTAATTAGGGACCTGGGGACCCAAGTTGATAGCAATCTCTCATTTGACAACCACGTGGCCAAAGTGGTTAGAAAAACATTTTATATAGCCCACCTAATCATGAAGGGATTCACGTCTAGATCAGGGGACGTCATCGTGCCTCTTTACTCATCCCTCATCAGGCCCATAATTGAGTACAATGCACCTTTTGGGATGTACCTTACCAGACACCTGCAGCAACTGGAAAGACCCCAAAAGTACCTCACCAAGAGGATCAAAGGGCTCAAACAGATGCCATATGCTGCCCGGTTAAAGAAACTCCAGCTCTACTCAGTGGCATACCGCCTGTTCAGAGGCGATCTGTGCCTGACGTATAAAGGCATGTCCAACCCGGAATTAATGGACATGCTGTACCGCAGAAAATCCAAATCCCATCGAGCTACGCGCTCGAGAGACTTGAACCTCAGCACTGAAATAAATAGGGCATGCTGGAGGGACAGATTCATAACCCAGAGGCTCCCTTCACTCTGGAATAAAATCCCAGTCCAGGTTAGGCAGAGTCCCTCATTGACTCTCTTCAAGAGGAATCTTGATGAGTGGATGGGAGATCGTAGGTTTACCCCAGGTATCACTTCTGTGTCACTGTTAGACAGAGGCACAGTATACTAACCTCGAAAAAGGGCATAGCAAAATAAATTTAAAATGGGTGGCAAAAGCCAAACACATTCTGGCTAGGCTTATAAATGCCCTAGGGCAGATAGCCTAGTATGAACCTATGAACCTATGAACCTATGAAGGGTGTCCCACTGTTTTGTACACACAGTCCCAGATTCAAACAACAGTATGTGTAGATATGTGATACAAGTCACAGGAGCATTCACACCACAAGAATCCAAGAACATCTGTTTCCATGCCATAAAATCCCAAAATGTGTTGAATGTTGTTTGCCCAAAATAAAAATGGATGTAAATAACATGATTCAGTGGTATTTTGTCACATTGGTACACTTACATAATGTTGTACTTTTATGGACTTGAACAACCACCTCTGTAAGCCCACAGGGGCTAATGAAATGTGATTGAGTCACACATGCCACAGTGGAAGTCTTAACACAGCTCTGAGACTCCAACTATGTGAAGTCATTACATCATATGAATGTGATGCAAACCAGTTGTTTGAGGCAAATTCAAAGGGGAGGCCTCTCCTAATGTAACTGTGCACATTACAACTGTGGTGGATGTCACAAAATGATTATAGTCACTCACTGTGGGTTTTGAGCACTTACCTATGCAACAACAGAGGCTACATGATATTTTGAAGACCAAATATGCCATGGGAGAACTCTTACCACATTTGTGAGATATATGTGTATTTTATGGCACTACATCATATTTGCTGCAAGGCATATGTGTGCCTATAATTTGGTATCAAAATGTGGTGCAGTCTGTGTCATTGTTACACAATATTGCATGATGCTAGTTATACCCAAACACATTTGATGCATAATGCAGTCATCACTGTGATGGCAGAATCCCAATTATGCACAATGTATAGATAATCATGAATTCAAACCAATGGCTTACTAAGGCAGCAACATACAGAACATTGTCCCATTTTCTCACAATGGAAGAAAAGTCTTACTACTACTACTGCTATTAGAAAAGCCACATTTCATCAAATGGCATCATCATTGTCAAACAATGTGAAAATTTGGAAAGAAATTATTATAAGAAGAATCCCCAGTTATACATGTACACAGCAGATAGGTGGGTAACAACATTGCTACCTACATATACATTCATAACATGCTAACACAACTGATTCTAAGGAGTAATGCCTGGATTTGTGATGGCTACCTGACTAAGATCACAAGCTAGAGAACATTGCCTGAATCACAAATGCCACACAAAATGTTGTTTTGCAACTGTGACAGTTCACAATTGAATGGATGGCATCACCATTGTTTATCAGGGTGATGGTTCTGCTAAAAGGAAAGAAAGTGGCAGAAAGAAGCAATAACACCTTACAGCTATACAGCCTAAATGTATTTGAAGCCTTTTTTCTACACAGCAAGAAAAACAAACACAAACTCACAGTAGTCACTCAGTGCTGGATTCAGACCACCTACATATCTAGGTATACAGACAAGAGAGCAAAATATCAACAGTCAGTGCCATAGGATAAGTCATATCACAGCTGTGAGATAGTGCAGTTTTGAAAGCATTATCTAATCAGCGTGTTTTGCTGTGTTTTCCTGTGGATGCTGAAATTGTCTAGGTTAGCCTTCCACAGATTAAAGTATGTTTCATAAGTAGAAGTGTACATAATGGGTGTTGTTATGTAACCAATTTTATGTAACAGTACCCATAGTTACATTATTTAATCAATGCAGGATTCAAACTACCTACCTATCAAGTTGCACAATCTGTCACATGCCACAGGAAAAGTCTAACTTCTGCAGTGACAGAGTGCACTTTTGAAAGGAAGACTTCAACAATGTGTTGCAGAGAAGATGTCTTTGTTAAAAGTGGATTAAGGTGATATGGAAGTCCGCTTCTAGTTTAAATTCTTCTCCTGACTGGAAGGAGATATAGTGCATCTGTTGATGAAGCCATACACACCTGACACTTCAGACACACACACACACACACACACACACACACACACACACACACACACACACACACACACACACACGCACACACACGCACACACACACACACACACACACACACTCACACAAACATACACATACAAGTTCAGCATTGCTGGATATTTGTCATCTACCCATCTACAATTACACAATCTAAAAAGCACAGTATAACCTGCACGAACCACAGGATACATTTGACTTTTATAGTGAGAGAGTGCACTTTTGAAAGGATGACCTCAGCAATGTGTTGCAGAGAATATGTTTGTGTTAAAAGTGGGATAAGGTGACACAGAGTCCTCTTTGACTTTAAATGTTTTTCCTGAGTGAAAGTGGACACATCAGATGTGTGTGTCAATGATGTCCTTACTAGCAGTACAGATGCACACACAAACACTCACTCTTAAAACTCAATCAGTGCTGTATTTCAACACCTAGCTATCTAGTCACACAATCTGGAGAAGATAGTATTAACCACAAGTGCCACAGGAGAAGTTTGACTTTAAATAAGTAAAAATGGATATGTGTAAGGATTACTTGAGCATGTGTGATGACAACCCTATTTACACATGTTCCAGTATTAAACATTGAAATGCTTTATGGTGTTCATTATAATCATTGCTACCTGGAGACAAAATGGTATGAATTGTGACATATTGGGCTGTTGGGACTTACACTAGTAAAACTGAGTAGTAGTACCATCTTGGAGTTGAACTCATGAGAAAAAACATAAAATGTTAACCTTTGCTTATTAACTGCCAGTGCTACAACAGAGCTTCCTTTTTAAGTGTTAATTTGAGACATACTAATTTACAAATGAATGGAGATGTACTTAAGAGATGCCTGCATGTGAGTGACTTTAATTAGGCAAGGTGCAGCATTTCTATGTAAAAGGCTGAATTTGTAATTGTAAATACATTTCAGATGAATGGAGTTGCATGACCTGAGTAATACATGTTGGGGTATGTTCCATACATAATTCATATGTCATACTGTCCTAAACACATAGTTATGATATGTCATGAGTCAAAATAATTATAACAAAACTATTGTATACATCATGCCTATGCAAGTGCATTTTAAATTAACTATCATCATTGTCATGTTTAACACATTTGACACACATTATATTGGACTTGCATAACAAGCATTAATGATATGTTTATTGAAAAAAATTGTATTTATGATACCTGTGTATACTTAGTGCTACATTAGTATTAAAAGTTTATGACGTCACTCTGACACCTCAGTAAAAATAACTGTACTTGAACCCTGCATTACCTGTCCTCTTTCTCTCCATCCACTGCACTTAAACCCTGTGCCACAGAAATAGTTAGCTAACAAGTACATTTTCTTCTCTCAGTACTGACCAGAGTGTGACAACAGAGCAACAGTGTCAGGCTCATTTGCACACAAAAGGCAGCCAAAATTAAAATTTTCATTCTTGCTTTTAGACACGAAATGTTGTTGTGTACTGCCAGCTGTTGTGCAAATGCTAAATACAAAAAAATGAAAGAAAAATATATTTAGCTATCAATAAACAGAGCTCTTATGGCATTATCATGACACCATCATCATTTGAACATTGCATTATACACCATAAGGACTTCAGGTAATGGCAATAATTCAGAATATGGACGCACAGAAAATTATTTAATCACATTTGCAAAATACCAAATACAAGTAATAATGAGATACTTTGAAAGGGAAATTTATTGCTGTCAAGATTAATACTTAGGCTATATGGATAAGTAATCTGTAATCTATTCTACACATTGCCAAATTAATAGTGTTAAGAAATTTATGTTCTCACACTTTAGAAACTGTCATTTTTTTACATCGAGCATAGCAAATGCTGTTGTTCACAACAAGAATTGTTTAGTTTCCCACAACAAAACATTGGTAACAGAAATGCCATGTTTACCTGCCCAGCACTTAGTGCAGATTATGGCATTCAGGAATGCTAATGACTTCAAACCTGATTTGCATATTCACAGTGCTCACAGGATTGAATCTGCTCTACATAAGCTAATCACATTGGTAAGGTACTTGTATAATAGTAAGGGAGATTGTTTGAAAATAGAGAATCCGATATTGCTATTTTACTTACTGGAAATGCAATTCTCTGTGTACTTTCATACCAAATATTCTTTCTGTAAAGGTGTGTGACGTTTATTTACAAGGGAATATTTTTGTTAATGTACTGATGGCTTAAATTTCTCACTAGCAATTTTTTTCTATCTGCATTTTATCCAGCGGTGTTATCATAGCACATATAGCACTTATGTTTTCTTAACAAAACTTGAGTAATGTTACCTGCCTTTATAGCTACATTTCTCCGAGGAATTTGAATGGAAAAAATGAATAGTAACTCTGCCAGGGTTACACTTGAAGTCCACAAATGTGTTCAGACTGTGATATATGATTACATCTGCCAAAGGGAAATATCCCTAATGTTAAACATGTGTAAATGCTTTCATTTTAAATAAATAAAATTAATGTTGTTATGTCTTCTACCTGTCATAGAATTACAAGTATGTTGTCATCCTCACAGAAGAGTTTTATCATTACTATTAATAATTTTTTTGGGGGGGTGCTTTATAGTGTAGTCTTAAGGAGCTATGTGTGCAATTTCTTTTAGTCATGATTGCCTGCATACATTTTTATATATATATATATATATATATATATATATATATATATATATATATATATAGTTACCAGTCACTTTGCATATGTTCCTTTTTTTGGTTTTATTTTTCATCACATACAGGAATGCTGTGCTCAAAACACCTGCCCATGTAAACTGCCTTTCACAGATATAGAAAATGACATTATTGTGCAGGCCCTACATTAGACAGACAAAGAGCTAACAGGTCTTCCTGTGACTATGTTTGGGAGTATGTGGTCAATGATGTCAATGCAGTGGGAGGACATGGCCATGAACATGTGTCTAATGGTGAACTGGTGAACTTCCAGGTATGCCATATTAACTGTTATGGTCTCTTTCCCTCTCACTATATATAAATATATATATATATATATATAGAGAGAGAGAGAGAGAGACAGAGAGAGAGAGAATGAGACTGGGGAGAGAAGGGAGACTGAAATACAGAGAAAGGAGGGGGGAGAAAAGAAAGTGGTGAGCAGATGGTTGTATAGGGTCTTACTTAATATTCAAACATATGGTGGACTTATTGCTGTTTATTGTGTCATTTACATTTGAATGCATATCATCCCTCTTTCATCTCCATTTCTTCACTCTATGCACATCTGGTAATGATTTGGAATGACCACTTGCAATTTTTTCCTTCATAGTAATATATAGTATGTTGCTTTATTTAAGTATTTTTTTAATTTGCAGTTGCATGTAGTATTGCTTACCTTAATTTTTACATAAGTTTGATCCGTTTTTATTCTGTTTTCTTCTTGTTGTGTTCATCACTTGTTATCACAGGTGAGCCTAACACAGGCACCGTGGAACTCATACTGCCTGATGTCATAGTATCAGTAGCCTCTAATGATGGTGATGATGATAGTGGTGGTGATGAAGAGGTACAGTCTGGGGTTGGAGGGGGTCAGTCTGACACTGAGCTTGTCACTCCCACATCCCCTGCCAATATTTTGGACACAGTCAATATGCCTATGCACACTCATGTGATGGAGCCATCACAGGGTAGCAGGGTAATGTGGTTACTTCAGTTGCAGAGCTGACTGAGTTTCCCTCTAGCCATTATAAGGGTGACATACCACACAGGAGGGTTAGTAGGGGTGCTCAGAGGATGTCTACTGTCCACCCTCCTCCTGCTGTTGTAGTGTCCATAGGTGCCAAATAATGTATGTGCAAGGCGATTACAGAGGAACAGGCATATTCCCCCAGGGCCTTGGAAGATATAGTGCGAGTACTAAATGTTGTGCATTCTGATGTGTGAGACTGTGAACAATGTCAGTGACTCCTTGGACAGGATGAATGGCACACTGGATTGGGCAGTGCCTGAAATGAAACATCTGCTGCGGAGGTTCAGCATGCATGTGGCTGGAGAGCCGTTACATCATCAGGTGTTAACTGACATCGCCATGCCAGATCCCAATCCTGTAGTGGCTCTACTTCCACTCTGTTAGTGATTGCAATGTCCAAACCCAGACATGATAGGCCTAATGGTCATGGTCATGGACATAGTTGTGATGAGATTTCATCCAGCAGACATTGTTCCCATTCAGGTAACACCCCAACCTCCAGCCTGGTACCATGCAACTAGCAGTGCAATTCTTGGCAGAGGTGCTTCTCATGGTCAGGGGCAATGACAGTGAACCAAGATGCCAGGATGTACTAGCACAAGATACCAACTCATATACGTACACACACACACACACACACACACACACACACACACACACACACACACGCACACACACGCACACACGTTATATAAAATTACTGCTGACTTATATAAAACTCTTGCTACTGACCCTGACAATTGCATACTTCCTGAAAAACTTGTTTCTAACATGCATACATGCATGCATTCCCTTCTTTGGTGTCAGGCTTGCCATCCTGAATTCCCCACCCCCAACCCTGTGCAAGTGATGAATGCCCTGTTCTTTACACATTCCTTTGTGACCTAGGGTTGCCTATATATGTCTGATGGACAGACTGGATAGCTAATGCTTGCTTACTCAGAAGCTTCCATTAATGAAATATATTGCATAAGAAATTATTTTATATTTATTTTCCTGTTCTTTTGCAAATGACTGGTTATGTGCTTCTTGACCCTCATTGTATTTGTTGTTTTGTTCTTAGTAATGCAGTCATGCTAGATTGCTAATTATTGTTTGTTGCTATACTTGTGCAAATGATGTTGACACTGACCTGCTAACTGTTGGTTTATGTACATTGGTGAATTGAAATGAGTGAGGCAGAGTAATATATGTATACTGTATTAATCAGTCATGAGTTAATGATGACTTTACTCTACAACTGAGCCATGTTTTGTCTTAGTGACTTAAACATTTGCATACGAGAGTGATCAAATTATATATCTCTTTTTCAAGGTTCCACAATCTGTATACTAAACAGTCATAGGTTAATACTAGCCTAACTGCCTTGAAGAGTTATAGCCAGTAACCTAAGCTCCAGATCAAACCCTATACCTTATGTCTGTGAGGTAAAGACCTTAACCATTATGCCAAAACCACTTTCTTTGTTATTGTCCTTGGGTGTTG